>NC_072787.1:18951511-19133607 GCF_022539595.1 Amphiprion ocellaris | reverse complement strand
TACTAATGCAAAATTACAAGACAGGCGCTTGTGAGTGTGAATATATTTTCTGAAGTGTAAGTGATTCATGTGTGTATGCATACAGAAGAGCAGTTTACAATAGTGACTGGATATCCACCTGCTTTATGGGTGCATATGTTTGAGCTGGCTCTGCACGGTTGATTCCTCTTGATTTTACTCTTAGGTATCGTACACAGGTTGTGTTAGCCAGAAAACACACTGGTCCGATTGGAGTTTTTATTGATTTTACAGTGTGGTTTCTTCTTCCATTTATGTTGCCGAGCATTACCGGTTGTGTCCACATTTAACACTTATGATTGGCTCATCCATGTCAGCGTAATAATGTACATACCAAGGCCAAAACATTTGCAGATTCAGGTAACTCATGGCAAACATTTGTAGTATAGCAGTGATGGTACTGAAAAAACGTTTTTTTATTTTTTATGAGTGGCCTTTTTTTCTCTACTTTTTTACTTAAATGTGAATATTGTTCCAGTCGTCGCTGTCACAGATCAGCACAGAATTCAAACGCTCATTTCTGCTGTTAAATATTTCAAGGCAAAAATCCTGTTTTACACTAATGATTGTAGACTCATTTTGGAGAAGAAAGATCAACATCCTGGAACTCTACTGAAAGATATAAAACGTGCAATATTGCATCCATTAAGTTCTACGCTGAAAAAAAAATAGCCTAACAGTCATCTGGATCGTTTGTATTCACACCACGTCGTCATCACATTGAGACCAAAGACTAATCAGCATCTGAGTGAGATTTTTTTTTAAATATTTACCTCAACCTCCCCACAGCCTCCACACCTCACTACTCAGCAGCCTTTAACCAGTAGTGGTAGCTCTAGTGGTTTACTGGCTATAGCAGCCATTTTAAACGTCATATAAAATTGTATATTTGTCAGAAATGATTTTGCGATACACTTCTGATAACAGTCGACCATTCGCTAAACCCCTTCCCTTAACTGCAACTGTCCAATCATAGTTTAGCAACCGTAACTAGGCACAAAAAGAGCACTAGTATTTGAAATTTGGGCACATTTGTAGTATTTTACTCAATAAACAGAGCTGCAAGAGCTAAAACATGAGGAATAATATATATTAAACACTGAGTGACTGTGGTAATGAAAGCTGAGACTGTTAGCATGCCTGGCTAACTTACTAATTAAAACAGTAACAGAGCAAGGCATGTAATTACCTAACAATTAAAAGTTGCATTAGCTTATTGTCTTGCAGGTTGCATTAAAAAAAATGTTCACTCCAAACATTGCCATTGCTTGACAGCAGGTGCTGTGCCAAAATTACCATCTGAGGAAGCAAGTGCAGCTTGTGTTTCTTTTTTTGCTGTTTTTATTGAGGTCAAACACTTGCAAATACACAGAACTTTATGTCCATGGCAATAGCATTATATCTTTATGAAACTTTTTGTAATTATACAGAGCAAATAAATTCGGCCAACGACAGTTGCTCTTTCAACCGGCAAAGTCAGCCGTCACCGGGAAATTTGTAAAATTAATGGAAAGGCGATAAATTTGCCACTTTGCTATCTTGTAACCTGCTAATGTAAGATCGCAGCAACCGTAACCATGGGAACGGGGTTTAGCTAACAGCTGTTTCATTCATAACTTTTCATCTGCTTAACTTAACACACTGCACACCCAAAGATGCACCAACAAGTCATGTACAAACACCAAATTTAAGGACTCACTGGCTGTTTTAATCCTTCACTCACACACCGTCATTCACAACTACGCTGGTATGGTCTCATTGTGTCGACCACTCAGAGCAAACCCCTGCTTTTCAAAGCCTCTCCGAAAAGTCTTTTGCACAGCAGTGTTCAAAATGAGAGCAGATGGTTTAGTTAAAGAGATCAATGACTTCTCCATGCCTACAGACATATTTTTTAATATTCTTAGACTGATCCCTGTGGAGAAGTGCTCTTTGCAAGTTCTTGGAACATCTGCTTGTTGTCCACTGCCACCTGAAACTGCAAGTGTTTTTATAACCACTGTCACAATGCAGTCAGAGAAAGTGGAATCTGATCGTAGGAACAGGAGATTGTGTAGCAGCAAAGTCTTCACTGGCTTCACTGGACTTGACTAATGGCTTTTACTCCCACTTTTATTAATATGTTATTGTAGAAGATGAAAAGCAGCATAGTGGTGTTGTTGAGCTAGGTAACTGCTGTGTGCTGTTCTTTATTCTCTCATGAGCTGGGCTTAACGGTGTTTAGTCACAGATCCAGCATCAGTTGCAGGACGTCAATATAAAGAAACAAGAATTGGAGTTTTCTTCCAGCTGTGACCTTGTTTTATCTTATCACGACACTTCGTAGCACACAATAAGACTCAAAATCACACGGTATCATAGCTGTCTGTAATTTCTGTAACTACTGTTGTTTTGATTACATTTGACATAATAAACAATGTTGTTAAAAACAGTCACAATTGTGTGCTTGTGTACCTCCACACAGAATTGGGCTTTTCTTTTCATTTAAGCTCATATTTCTTTTGGATTGAAGAAGCAAATTTCTTATAAATAACCGGTCCGTGTATATTTTGGCAATTGGATTTTCCGTTCTGAAACGGGTATTGAAAAACAAAAAAACAGTGGTTATTTGATTTTCGTTTTAAAATACAAAAATTAAAATGGAAATACAAGGTGTTTTCCTTTTCATGATCAAAGGGGGATATACGAAATTTTAAAAATGCTTTGATTTTCATTTTATATTTAGAATAACAAGAAAGTAAAATCAATAAGAGACAGTAAACAAAAGGTCCATTTTCTCATTTTCCGAGACCGGAAGTGGTCATCAGCAAGTGTGGAGCCAAACAGAGTACGGTGCATAGACTGTATATACATTTTTTTTTCATTAGTTTTCATGGTCAAAATGAGAGATCAGGTGGCCGATCCTAAAATAAATCAATATTGATTTTTTTTATAGAGCGTTAAAGTTTTGCGAAGACAGGGGGCGGGGCTACTTGATTGACAGTCCGGTCTGGAATGATTGACAGGTCCTATGGAGGAGGCAACAGAGACTCTGCTCTCCTCGTTTGGATTAATTCTGATATAATAACTGTTGGTTTATTTATCGGTGCATCAGCAGAACATTTTCCACAGACAGTTTTCCTGCCCGTTGGCTTGTTTTAACCAGTTTTCTACCTTCGGCTGATTCTACCAGCAGACACTGAAAGGACTCTGATAGTTCGGTAAGTAAATGTTTATTTTCGTATCGGTGCCGCTTTTAATGCACTTTATATGCAGCTTTAGTGTCAGATATAATGTGTGCCATGCACTCCAGATGTTGGTGGAGTTTGTTTCAGTGTGTGTTGACCAGAGAAGAAAGTTAGCATAGTAAATATTAGCTTTAATGTTAGCGATGCTAACCGAGCTAGCTACTTAGTCGTAACCTGATTAAAGCTAACGTAGCATTAAGCTAACGATGTTTGTGTTGAGTTTCATGTAAACAGTTGAAGTGAGTTGTGTTAGTGCAATGTAGTGCATTTAGTTAATAAAACTGTGGCTGGTTGACGTTAATGTAACGTTCAGGAAACTTAAATGTGATTAAAACAGTAACGTTAATGTTCTAGTTGTCAGTAATGAGCTTTAATTTGACACTAAAACAGACTGTTAGTTTTAAATGACATCAGTTTTATTAATTTGTTGAAAATTGTCTCATTTGTTGTTGTGATGTTGCTGCTGATTCATTAAAACCAGATGTTCCGTGTTGAAGATACGTTTAGTTCTAGTATCAGAAGCACAAGAAGGAAAATGGAAGTTTAGTTCTGCTACATCAAAGATTTCAGGATTAAAATAACTAAATGAGTCTTTATACCTCAAACTTTATTTTTACAATAAAGAAATAATGAAATAATCACAGATAATAAAAATATAAATAGCAGAGAAAACCTGAGAGAATAATTTCCTGAAAAGTCTGTGAAAGAAAAGCAGTTTTTTTATCCTGAAAGATCAGAATAAGCTCCATCTGCATCTGAAAGCATCAAGTCAACCAGAAAGAAAGAAAAAAGAAAATGACTTCTTTCTGATCACATCTGTTCCGCTGCTCACAGTCTGCTACTGCTCACATTCTTCACATTTATTGTCCACTTTTAAAAGTTCAGCAGACAGGTGCTCTGCTTTGGAGTGTGACGATGTCGTCGGTGATGTGGAGAGTGAAGTTTCCGTTTCACTCACAGCGTGCTTTAGGGCAGCCGGGTCGGACTTGATGTTTGAAATACTGACCGACAGCTCAGATTTAACTGTCTGTAGTTCCGTTTTGATGGTGTTAAACTTTGACTCAAAGCGCGCCAGGAGCTGGGTCTTTAAAATAACCGCTGTCTCGTTACAGAGTGAAAGTAGCAGTTCCTCCTTAAGGTCAGAGATTGCAGCATCTGAGGGCCTCTTCAAAAGAAGATGTAGTTGATGAAGGCGTTCTGGAGCAGGACCAGAAAGACCACGACCAAGCAGCCTTGAGATCTTAGGCAGCGTCTCCCTCAGGTGGGTGTCAACGGTGTTCACGGTCAGGTCTGTGGTAATCCTGTCAAAAAACAAAACAGAAAAAAATCTACATTATAAATCAACATGTAACCAAAGCACTCTGTGTATAACGCCATAGTATAGGATGTAGTTCAGGAAAATGTCAAAGTATAGTATACTTTTCAAGAATAACATAGCATGGCCTGTAGTTCATAGTGTGGTATGTCGGCGAAAAAAACCCCATAGATTATTATGTGGTTCAAAAAGCACAAGATGATAGGATGTTGCCTAAAATTGTCATCTATGATATGTGGTTCAAAAAATGTCATACTGCAGTATATTGTCAAAATAGTGTTATTCAAGAAAACATCAGAGTATATGTCATCTAAAAAATGCCATAGAATAATATTTCATTGCACAAGTAAAAGTATAGTAATTTTTAAAACTGTTCAAATTCTCATGTTGCTAAAAACAACAAAAAAACTAAAAAAAATGTCATAGTAATATGTCAATTTAAAAAGCCTGCAGTATAGAATGTCGCTCTAAAAACATCATAGTATAGCATCTCGCTCTAAAAACATCATAGTACAGCATGCCGCCCAAAAAACGTCATAGTATAGCATGTCGTTCAGAAAACATCATAGTATAGCATGTCGTTCAGAAAACATCATAGTATAGCATGTCGCTCTAAAAACATCATAGTACAGCATGCCGCCCAAAAAACGTCATAGTATAGCATGTCCTTCAAAAAGCGTCATAGTATAGCATGTCGCTCTAAAAACATCCGAGTATAGCATCTCGCTCTAAAAACGTCATAGTATAGCATGTCACTGTAAAAACGTCATAGTATAGCATGCCGCCCAAAAAAACGTCATAGTATAGCATCTCGCTCTAAAAACATCATAGTACAGCATGCCGCCCAAAAAACGTCATAGTATAGCATGTCGTTCAGAAAACATCATAGTATAGCATGTCGTTCAGAAAACATCATAGTATAGCATGTCGCTCTAAAAACATCATAGTACAGCATGCCGCCCAAAAAACGTCATAGTATAGCATGTCCTTCAAAAAGCGTCATAGTATAGCATGTCGCTCTAAAAACATCCGAGTATAGCATCTCGCTCTAAAAACGTCATAGTATAGCATGTCACTGTAAAAACGTCATAGTATAGCATGCCGCCCAAAAAAACGTCATAGTATAGCATCTCGCTCTAAAAACATCATAGTATAGCATGTCGCCCAAAAAACGTCATAGTATAGCATGTCGTTCAGAAAACATCATAGCATAGCATGTCGCCCAAAAAAACGTCATCATATAGCATGTCACTCTTAAAACATCATAGTATAGCATGTCGCTCTAAAAACGTCATAGTATAGCATGTCGCTCTAAAAACGTCATAGTATAGCATGTCGCTCTAAAAGCGTCATAGTATAGCATGTCGCTCTAAAAACGTCATAGTATAGCATGTCGCTCTAAAAACGTCATAGTATAGCATGTCGCTCTAAAAACGTCATAGTGTAGCATGTCGCTCTAAAAACGTCATAGTATAGCATGTCGCTCTAAAAACGTCATAGTATAGCATGTCGCTCTAAAAACGTCATAGTGTAGCGTGTCGCCCAAAAAATGTCATAGTAT
Organism: Amphiprion ocellaris; assembly: GCF_022539595.1. Lineage (NCBI taxonomy): Eukaryota > Metazoa > Chordata > Actinopteri > Pomacentridae > Amphiprion > Amphiprion ocellaris. The sequence continues at coordinate 19,127,486 of NC_072787.1, read as the reverse complement.
AGCCTTTAGTCCACAAAAGGTTGTTTTGTCCCAGCTGTCTGAAGTAGGTGAGGAGCAACACCAAAACAGTCCAAACGCTGGTTTCCAGAGGGTTAGACGAGTATTTATTTGGCAGAGTAAGTTTACAACAACACAACATGTGAGGGGGTTAAAAGCAAATGGATGTTAGTAAAATAAAAATAAATAAACAGAACTAAAAGTGAACTTCATGTTGACATTGATGGGCATTCCAACCAGGAACAAAGTAAAAGATAATCAATACAAAAAAAAAAACTCTTCCTGTTCACCTCTTCAAGCCCAAAAACACACCGCAGTAGCACCCTAAACTAAAACTACCAATGGGTTTCCTGTTTTCCTTTCTGAACAATTCACAGGTCCCTCTCTATCTCCCTACACATCCACCAACCACTGGAACACATCTCCAAAGTTCTGCCGGGCCAGCTCAGCTTCCCCTCAGAAGAAGTGCCGCCACCTGCCAGATGAAGGAGCCTTTTGAGAGGCAGCTGACATTGTGATTGGACTGTACTTTGGTCTGTTCCAATCCAGCTTCAGCTCCAGAGACGGCAGGCGGGACGAGTCAACGGAGGCCGGGTGGACGAAGGCATGCAGCTGAGTACAATCCAGAAAACAACAGAGGAGGAGTGCAAACAGAGTAGCATGGTATGTCTCTTAGAAAACATCATAGTATAGCCTTTGGTATGAAAAAACAGTATAATATACATCGTATATTGTACAAATAACAAGTCAAAGGAAAAAGACATAAATTGTAGAATTGTAGTTATTGTGGGCTGACTGATTTACTGATTATCAGTATGTTACTTTTTACTGATTTACGGTAATAAATACATTTAAAAATGGTGCTACTTTGGCTCTGAACCTTTATCTACCTGTGGTCGCTCTGTCTTCTGGAGTGATTTGATTGGTTATATGTCACGAATAAAACTCCTTTAACTTAACATCTGTAAACAAAACAGAAACGTATCGACAAAGTTTTCTGTTAGAGTTTGTGTTCTTCTAAGTTTAAATCCAAGATTTTAAATACTTTCATTTCCTGCAAATGAATATCTACTCCAAATGTCTCACTAATAATCATTATCAGCCTTAAAAACCCACAAAACACCCCTCTATGCTCGACCACACTTAGTACAGTCCGGTTCCCCCTTCTATAAATCTGCTTGGAATCGTCCACTTCCTGTTTGTCAAAGTGGCCTTCTACCTGGACAGGTTTTGTTGGAGCTCATGCAACAAACATTTTGGGTAACTGCACTTTAATATGGATGGATGACACTGAATTAGAGTCTGTTTTAATGAGACTGAGTTAAGATGTGTAGCTCTGTCATTAAATAGTAAATTATTTCTCAGAATTCACAGAGAAAAGTCTGAATGTTTGCTAGGTTAGCGTCCCACATGTTCTTTGGCTCAGCTAAAGCTAACTGTCTCCAACTTCTGGATCTCTTGAGTTGCTTGTTGTTAAAATATCTTGCTGTAGGTGCTGAAGCTCAGAAAGTCTGAGATGTTTGTTCAAAATAAGCTCATTCTCAAGTCTTACCTGAACTGTCCTCTTTTGTTTGAACTGTCCCTAAACTTAGGAGTTAATGACAGAGCAGCACATCCAGACTCAGTCTCGTTTATGTAGAAATTAAACTTCAATGTCATTCATTGATGTTAAAGTGCAGTTTTTCAAATGTTTGTTGCACATGCTCCCGACCAAACCAGTCCAGGTGGAAGACGATGTGAAGAGAAAGCTCCAGAGGATGAATATCACACATTTACATTGGAAATAAATGTCCTTTAATTTGACACTGTCATGCAAATGATGTTCAGATCTTTGAGTGTTTTGTTGATGTTGGTTTCTAAATGTTTTTTGACACTCGGCCCCAAAGATTAAAACCTTCTACGGCTCACAAACTGCAACAATTCACACATTATCAACTATCTTTCTGACTAAACTAAGATAAAAAGTGAAAAACTGCCTGATTCCTGCATCATGAATGTCAATCTTTTTGGTTTTTATGCCAGTAAACTGAATATATTTGGGTTTGACATTTTATAAACCAAAAAAAAAGTGAATTACTGGAGAAAACAATCAACAGATTAATGGACAAAGAAAATGTGTTTTCCAACATATATGTCTGAATTACTCCAACATTACAAGATACATACAACTTTAATTCAATTTTAATTATATAACACCAATTACAGGTCAAATTGTCTCAAGACACTTTATTTTTAGATTTTTTTGTCATTTAAAATATGACAGGAAGAAATTTAAACCTCTTGACTAATCCAGTTTAATATTTGATTTTTAAGAGACTAATCGACAAAATAACTTTCTCCACTAAAACTAATAAACATGAGGTCAAATAGAAGGAACAGTTTTAAATACTGCAGTCCCACGACGACAAGAATAAAGTTTGTCAACAAAAACTAAATCTGGTGGATTCCATTAAAGTCCTAATAAAGGATAATAAAGTGTGATACTAAAGGTTTGTGGTGCTAAAAATCTCCAAGTAAAGATATGAAGTTGAACATCTGGATGGAGGTTGATAAAAGTTGACCTCCCTTCATTTCTCTGGAGCGACTCCATGGATTTCATGGATGGTGGTTAAAGACCTGCTCTTCTAGTGGTCTCCCTTCTAGTCGCTGTAAAAAGTCAGTCCATCCTGGCCGACTTCAACACCTCTTCATGACAACTTGTTCTGCCTCCGACCTGGTGGAAACTCCAGAAACTCGGGAAAACCCGTCGAGACTCGAAGAACTCGTGGAGACTCGAAGAACTCGTTGGGCGGGGGAAGGTGTGGTGGGCGGTGTGGGGAGGTGGGGGAGTAGAGGGGGGAGGCCGCCACCCACCTCCCCGCCTACTCTCCGCCCTGACTCCACCCAGACTCCGCCTTGGCTCCACCCATGTGGTGACTTCAGCAGCTACAATGACAAAGGGACGACGAAATTATGTTATTTTATCTGATCTGTAGCTCAGTGAGTTAAGGATTTGCCTATGGAGTTGCAGGTCGCTGGTTCAAGACCAGACACTTCTTAAGTTTTCTCAAAATCCTGACAAAGACAAACAAAGAAAACTGCCGCTGGCGGGTCTCGAACCTGCGACCCTCCGCTTGGGAGTCTCTCTTCTTATCCCCCTGAGCTACTCGCTCAGATACTAATTCTTCTTTTTTTTGCGCATTTATCATCTATTTTTTGTCGTTTTCGAATTTTTTTTTTAACTTGAGTCTCGACTCGACCGTTTTTCTCAGGAGGTTGGACTTCAGCCTTTGTGCTGGAGGGTGGAACCCTCAGTTCCAAGACTTTCCAAAGCCTCCACACCTCCCGAGTCCTCAGGACCTGAGCTTTCACACAGTCTGATGGCTGAAATTTTCTAAGTCCCACAGTAGTTCTCTGTTAGATTGAACTTTCACACAGTCCAAGGACTGATATCTTCTCAGTTCCTGAGCAGTTCTCTGTTAGTTTGAGCTTTTCGACAGTCTGAGGGCTGAAATCTTGAAAGTTCTTGAGTAGTTATCTTTTAGTTTGAACCTTTAGACAGTCTGAGGACTGAAAACCTTAAAGATCTTGAGTAGTTCTCTGTTAGTTTGAACCTTTAGACAGTCTGAGGACTGAAGTTTTAAAAGTTTCTCAGTACTTCTCCGTTAGTTTGAACTTTCTGGTTAACAGAAGCCTTAAAACTTGTGACCATGAGTCTTGATTTCACATTTAGATCATCCATCTGAGTTCTTCTCAGACCTTAACCTGTGGGTTTTTTAGAAATCCTCAACATACTTTGATTCTCTTCACTGAACAGTAAAGTTTGTGGAGATCAGAAGATAACATTAGTTTGATCAATGACTTCAACTACTAGTAGACTTTATCTGGAAAGCAGTTTTCTGAAATGAGCACTTAATAAATCTGTCCACAATCAAACCAAGAACATAGAAAGAGGAAATGTTTGAAGAAACAACTTGTTTTCATTTCAGACTAGAAAACACTTTCAGGCCTTTATCTGTTTTTGCTCTTTTGATCCTTTTATTGTCTCTTCTGTTAATTTGATCTTCTAAAGTCTAACTGGTGTCTTTTCAAATGTTTTGTCTTTAGTTTGATTCTTCTTAAATGTTTAGTTCTGCTCTTTTCTCACCTTTTATTCTTTTCTAATGTCTGATTTGATTTCCAAATGTTTTGTCTTTTTAATGTTTAATTATTGTTTTTTCAAATGTTTTATTGGCTTGTTTGAAAAATTTCCTTTTCTTTCCCAATGTTTAATTTTTTGATTAAATATTTAAGGTTTTTCTTTTTAAATGTTTTACCACCTTTTAATGTTTGAATTTCTTTTTAAATCCTTCATTGTATTTTCTGTTTAATTCCTATTCAAAGTTTTATTGTCTTTAAGATTTAATTTTCTAATTAAACATTTAATTTTTTAATTCAGTTTTGTATTTTTAAAGGTTTAATAATCTAATTAAATGTTTTGTATTTTTAAAAAACTATTTAATATTCTTCTTGTTTAATTGTATTTTTTAAATGTTTAATTATCGAAAATATTTTATCTTTAATGTTTCATATTTTTGTGTAAAAAAAATTGTTTAATTTCATGTTTATATCTTCTGTTTAATTATTTAATTAAATATTTTGTCTGTTTAATATAATGTAATTGTATTTAATGTTTAAATTTCTTTTTAAAAGTTTTGTTGTATTGAATATTTTTTTCCTTTGATTTAATTGCTTTTTTAATGTAGTTTATTTCTTTAATCTTTTTTTTCTGTCAAGATTTTAACCTCAACCTTAGAAATGAAACAAACCCTTAAATCACAATGAAAATACTTCTGTTGTCACAGTCATGAGTTAGTCAATTATTCAGTTTATCCATTCAGCTTTATTTGTTTAGCACCTTTTACACAGATCACAAAACTAAACAAGCAAAGAGAAAAAAACTATGCTAAAGCTATGATTAAAACTCAAAAACCTTTAAAAAGAAAAAAAAAAAGATTTAACATAATAAAACATGTGTCCCGGGGATGGAGGGAGTTTATTGAAGTCTTCTTGGGCTCACATGGGAAATCATTTAAAATATGAACTTGATATTCAGTCTAAGGAAACTGGAAACTGCAGAGCAACAGAAGAACCAACAATATCTCCTGTTTTCTCCTTTAATGAGTCGACTCTTCTTGTGCTTTCAGACCAAAGAACTACAGACTCTTCACAACCTGCTCAAACTCTTGGTACAGGACCTCACCACACGGGTCAAGAAGGTTTCCATCTCCTCATTTCTACTCTGAAGCTCACCTTCTCCTGCTCAAACTGCTGACAAATGTTTCTGCTGCTCTAAAGTCTGCTCTCCAGAACTTCCTAAAAACTCTCAAAGTGTCTTCTGCTGCAGGTTGCTTTGTAGAACTGTTCCAGAAAACCTCACTAAACCACATGGAGGGGCCTCAAGATAGTCGTCCAAATGAAACCATACATAAACCAAACTAGCACAACCCAAACACTAAAGTCTCCTGCAGCCTACCAGAGAACCTCTGAGAACAGAGAATCAGGACAGGAACTCTTACCTTCTGGACAACCAACGTTGGTTCTCAAACAAGAATACAGAATGTGTCTGACCAAAAACCTCTAAAGACTCACTACAGCCAAGATAAAGACACAACTCAGCTGCATCAAATCCACTAATCACTGCACACATTAGCACCATGTGCTAACTGTGGCTAAAGAACCACATTTACCAAGACAACTATCTGGTACAAAGCCCTAAAACACACCAAGAAAGACATTAAAGACAATTTTACTGCTGGAAGCTGCAAGCCAACGCCTAAAGAACAAACTAAAGCAACGAAGCCAAACCCAGTTCAGTGGTGAAGCAGAGGAAATGTTTGTCTGCAGCTAAATAAAGCAGGAAGACACTGAGCTGCTCAGGTGTTCCTGATAACACCAAGCAGCCACCTGGACAGCCAATAGGAACACAGCTTACTGGAAGTCCAGAGGGCTGGCTTAGTGAAGTAAATTTAGTTTAAAGTTGAGGCAGAAAGTTAACAAAGAAAGTTGAAAACCACCTTCTGATCCCTGAAATCTCTGAGTTTTCACACAAAGAACACCTGAACATGTCAAACTGGTTCCATAGTAGAATCATCATTGTAAAAACGTCATAGTATGGTGTGTTGCTCAAAAAACATTACGACCCGGCTGTCTAGGGTCGCCGAGGAGCAACACAAAAACAGGACAAACGCTGGTTTCCAGGAGGTTAGGAGGCTATTTATTTGAAAGAGGAAGTTTACAACAACACAACATGTGAGCAAAAAAATCACAAAGTCCGTCTTTAGTTCAGCTGAAAATATTAGTTTTTGTCTTTTTTACTGACCAAACTTTTCAGGAAGTAGATGAAGAATAATTAAAGCTCTCATGTAGAAGTCCAACTTATTTTGGATCCTTGTGGAGAGTTTAATCTTAGAGTTTGTAAAGCTGTTGAGTTTTTAGAGTCACATGGATTGTTTTGACATTTAATAACCGAGTCCTGAAATAAAATTACAGTTGTGGATTTCTGTCATTTAGTCTGGACTAAACAAATAACAGCAGCATAAATCTCAAACGTCATTATGAGTCTGGATTGAGGTTTCTCACTTGTTAATGATCAAAACATGAAATTTAGGTTGATTTAAAGGAATATTCCACCTTAAATCTTTCAATGTAGACCAAAAAATCTTGGTGTAAAGGAGTATTCCACCTTAAATGTAGACCTAAAGGATGGTTTGGAGTAATATTCTATTCTAAAATCTTCCAATGTAGACCTAAAAGGTTTATCTGATGGTATATTCTACCCAACGTCCTGGAACATTTACCTAAAAGGTTGGTTTAATGGTATATTCCCAGAAGAATCCTTGAACATTGGGCTTAATGGTATATTCCACCCAAAATACCAAGAAGTCAGTGTAAAGGAAACGTAGACCTAAAAGGGTTGTTTAAAGGAATATTTAAACAGTTATTTTCATGACTTAATAATCTTCTCAGTCAGAAACCTGGCAAACTTATTTTCATCAATTTTTTTAGTGGAAGTCACAAATAAAGGAGCTCTTGGTTTTTCCCAGCATTACTGAGTCCAAAGCTGCTGTTTCAACACAGACACGTTCACATGCATCCACAAACCTCTCAGCACTCAAACACCCACAGACAGGAGGCCAGCTAAACTGTTAACAGCCGTGTAAAGACGCAAACACACAGGCATAGATTAGAACTCAAACTAGATTTATTTTAGAAAACAAATCAGCTTAGAGGCATTTGTTCACACATGTGGCTGAATAGGAGGCCGTCCAATCAGATTCGAGGTCTTCACTCTGTAGGTTGTTTGTTTGGTGAGACTCTTGGACCTCCATCAGCTGACATGGATGTTTGATGGTCTTCTTCTCTAGTGCCAGATGATTCATCCATGAATTCAGCAGCTACAGACTGAAATGAATCTCATGCTGCCGTTATTGAATTCCTGTTCCAGATCAAATGTTCAGAGCTCACCTTGAATGCAGCCGTCTGCTGTCTGATAGTTTTTCTCATTGTAGTCTTCAGTAAAGTCTTTTCCTCATGTCAGGATGTGGTGAGACTCTTTCTCAGTCTCTGCAGACGTCCCTCATTGTGCATCTCCAGAGAAGAAACAGAAAAACTGCTCACTGCTTCAGCATCACAAACGCTCTCCAGCATTGAGAGTGTTTTAGGAATTCATTCATTGTGTTGTGAACTTTGAAGGAGCAGAAACTTTACAGCTGCCAAAGATATGAGCTCCAATTCTGGATGTTTTAGGAAATGAAGTTCATCAAATGAACACTTGATTTTTGCTGATAACTCTCATTAAATTATTGAAGAAATCTAACATAAAAAGCTGTAAACTCTCAGGCAGCTTTTGTTAAAGTTTGTCTATAATTCTATCATCATGTTCTGGAACCAGGACTCTGCAGAAGTTCCTTCAATCAGATACTTGTGTGTTTCTATTTAAGGCCTCAGGTTTGAACGTACAGCAGAGGATTAGAAAGGAGTGATTTTAATGTTTAAATCAGTAAATGTTTGGCGTAAAAATGATTAAAGTTTTGATTTAGATAGATTTGTGTCAAATAATATTGTAGAGTCTCACTTAAATATATCCAAATGAATTCAGTGTATTTACATTTTATAGAATATTTGATTTCTTAATCTCAATACTGTAGGGTCTGACCCTAAATATTATAATAATGATGTCAATTTAAATACATAATATTGTAGTGCAGAGTCATAAACTTTAATCAGCTAAACTTACATAATAAATATCACTGTACAATCTTAACCTGAACATTCATATTATTGAGGTAAATTTACATAAATCCTGATATTCTAGAGTCTTAACTGGAATATTTCTAACATTAATCTTTTTGTATTGTGCTGATAAACAACAATAACCTGACTTTCAGATAATATTCTCTGTGACTCTGAGACTAAATTCCACCACATTCTGGAACTTTACCAGCAGCTGTAGGAATAAATAAAAATAGAATCTGTTCATTTCCACATTATGGACATTTATTTATTCTTAATATCTCAGACTGAATGGTTGCTGTCAGTAAAAACAAACTCATCTGCTGGACTGAATTTCCCAAAATGGAAACATGGACAGAATTTAACACTCATGTATTCATGGCAACGCTAAAGTTTCTGCTTCTTACCAAAGTTCACAACACAAGTAAAGATTTTAATGTAAAACTTCAGGGATGACTGCTAACCATAAGTATTCTGATCAATACTTCATGATCAATATCAGGACAGATGTTACAACTCCAGCTGTTGCATTAGACTGCAGTTATTCACAGAGAAATTAAAACATCCCATTCCTCATAAAAACTAGATGGGACTTTTATGAAATAAAGTGTTGGTGAATAAACAGTGTAAAAAGTGCAAAGCAGCTCCATTAAATCAGGAGATGTGAGACTTCCACAGCATGGATCACCATCTGCTGTGTTGATTCATAGCTGAATGTCAGAATGAACTGAGATAGAAAAGCTGCTTTGAGCTGCAACATTACGGTCTGACAATCCAACACCATCACAGTTTTCATCTGGTTGTTTTGCTCCAACATGCTGTGAAGTTCAGTTTTTACCTGAATCAATACAGAGATTCTAATTTCAACCAAGACTGGAATAAAAATTAGAATGTTATGAGGTTATTAATGCAACTAAATCCTTTCAGATGGAAGGATTTACTTCTAAGTTCTAATTCAAGTTTCAGTTGGAGCTCATTGCATTCACAAAGAAAAACTGTGAAACCTTCATAGCAACATTTAATAAACCTAAAGCTTCCCTGTTGGCTCATTGGTGGAGTTTGTTACTGAGCATCTGAACCTTAAATCCAGTGAGACGACCATCTTCAGTCGAGGCCAGTCAGAGAACTTCAAGACCTTCCATCGTCTGGACCAGATGTGGCATCATCTCCCTCTGAACATCTGGATGACAGGAGAAAAGACAGAAATCAAACACAGATCACAGAAATACAATTTATTCACTTTCATCATTTTATAAAAGTAGCATGAACTTTATTAAAACTTGACATCAGTAATGAAAGTAAATGTGTTTATCTTGTGTTGAAGCTAAATTTAAAGTGAATTTTAATGAGTTTATCCTGAGAGGAGTGAGAATGGAGCTTTTCTTTCCTTTTTAGAATATTCCCTCAAAATATTCAGTTTATTCTTGGCTTTAGATGCATTTTTCTTTACTTACTTATTTTTATATACCTCAGACTGATGCACTTTGCTAGTTTGCAGATAATTTCATGTACAATGACAATAAAGATCTTCTATTATAACATATTTTGCTAAAACAAGAACTGCAAACCTTCTCAACCTTCACTGAACCAGCCCTGGAATTAATATAAATCTGTATATGGATATGATTTTCTCTGATGGGACCACTAAAACTGCATACAATAAAGCAAATCTCTTCTGCACTGCACACATTCTACACTTTTGTATAACTCTGGATGTCAGAGTAAAGGCAGACAGATCCACCAATCAGCCACAACATTCTGACCACTGACAGCTGAAGAGAACAACATCCATCATCTTGTCCTAATGCAATGTTCTGCTGGGAAACCTTGACATTCATGTGGATGTTTGACATGTACCACCACCTAAACACTGCAGGACAAACAACCCCCTAGTCTCCATGGCAACATCAGTCCTTGATGCCAGCTGCCTCCCTCAGCAGGACAAACTAAAACTACTCAGGAGTGGTCCGAGGAACACGACAGAGCTAAGCTGTTCACCTGGGTTCCACACTCCCCACATCCAGATCTGATTGAGCATCTGTGGGATGGTCCAGGATCAGCCTGGTCTAGGTAGGACCCACCCTGCAACCCACAGAATCCACAGGACATCCCCAGAGGTTCTGATGAACCACTGGGTCAGAGGAGTTTTAGCAGCATAAAGGGACCAACACAGTATTAGTCAGGTGGTCAGAATGTTATACTGTTATATTGTCATGCTGATTATATGATCAGTAAATGTTACCATCAATTATAACGTCCACAGTGATCAGGAATAAAAACAAACTATCAGTTCATTCAGAAACTGTGGGGTTAAACCTAAAAACACAGACCTCAACAGCAGTTTTTTTTTCAAAGCAGAACACCAGCTGGTTTTCACTAAAGAAGCTTCCAGAGCAACAACTAAATGACAATTTTGTTCTCATTAAGTTCACAGTCAGAGTCAGCCAAAAATAATGTATACACACATCAGGAAAAGAAAAACTTTTATAAATATTTCATTTGTATAAGTACTTCTATACATATAGATTCCTCTTTCTAAGTTTGATCAAATCACGATAACTCTGTGTCCTGTTGTACGATGTTTTCCCAACAGATGGCGCTACCCTCATGAATGGAGCATCAACAAGTGACGTCTACAACACAACAGAAATGTCTGGAAGCCAGTGGCCACCACTTTGAGCACCTCTTGTAATTGTAGAGGCCAAAGATAACTTTTATTAATCTCGTGATGTCTGAATAAATTTGGTATTGAAATATTTATGCAAGTTTTTCTTTTCCTGATGTGTGTAAACATTATTTTGGCTGACTCTGTATAATGGGTTTCTGACAGGTCACCAGGCAACATCTTTTTATAATAATGACAAACATACCTGCATTCTACAGGAGTGATTTTCCTCATGTGCAGGTAAAGATGTGTGAGGAGCTTAGAGATGACAGGAGCAGGAGTCATCCTCACTAATTCAGCTTCCACCTAGAAACAGAAAGACCACAAACAAACACACTGATATACTCTCAAACGTTCAACCTCACAGCCTCAAAATATCTGTTTAGGAAGTGTTGTGTTTCTAAATTCTGCTGAAAGCATTGACAAACATTCTCTTACAAGGTTGTGTAAAAAGCAGCCTGTCCTCTGAGCTACTGACAAATCTTCCTGAACAAAGTTTCTACGTGTAAATCAGCTCAACAAAAACTAAAGCCTCAGTCAGAGATAACAGGTATCGCAAATTATAAACCACTTTCTTTGTTAACTCAGACTTTCTGCTTCAACCTCACATAAAAAGGGGAGTTTAACTCATCAGGTGACTGAAAATGAACGGCTTGTGCAGTTCTAGATCCAAAAGTAGGATGTTTCAACTCATGTTTTACTACAAATACATGCAGTAATAAATAAATACAATGGCTGGTTGTTAGTTTATTCACTATTAATGTCACTTTATATACTGGATTGAATTGAGCAGTGGAAGAGAGAAGGAATTTAATGAAATTATGGAGATTCAGAGAGGTAATGTTGCGCAATGTTAAGTTAAGCGGTTTAATTCAAACCAGCTGAATGTTAAACTTCAGTGCAGCTGAACGGGCTTCAGTTAACCTTAAACCTTTAAAAGCTAAAATACACAGCAGAGAAATACAGGTTTAGAAGTTCATTCTAATAATGAGGACAGCTGTGGCAGCAACTAACACAGGTGTTCAGCGGTAAGTTAGCCACCTGTTAATTAGCCCGCTAGCTAACTTAGCCGCTTAGCTAGCTAACGCGTCCGGACCAACTGCTCAAACACGGCAAAACACAACTCTTCACAAGTCACCGACTTAACGTACAACAAAACAACGCTACTGGTTAGAAGTATTTATCTTCTTACCGTGTTTTACTCCAAAACAAGGTCAAAGCAGCCAGAAATGCTATCAGACGTACCGGCCACAGATTTATATAGAAGACTAGATACGCTAGCGCGCTGTCTTCTATATTATCTATGGTCTGTCCAATCACTGCTCTGTGGCTCCGCCCTCTGAGAATCTTGTCGTTTGGCTCCACACTTGCTGATGACCACTTCCGGTCTCAGAAAATGAAAAAAACTGACCTTTTTTCGTTTCTGTCTCTTACTGATTTTATTTTTTTGTTATTCTAAATATAAAATGAAAATCAAAGCATTTTTAAAATTTCGTATATCCCTTTTTGATCATGAAAAGGAAAAACGCCTTGTATTTCAATTTTTTTTTTAAATCAAATAACCACTCGTTTTTTGTTTTTCAATACCCGTTTCAGAACGGAAAATCCAATTGCCAGATAAATACACGGACCACGGACCAGAAATGTACCTAAATAAAACAAATGAAATGAAAAATGAATATTGACGTTAAACCTTCACTGTGGTTCTTTGTGTTTTGTTGCCTTCTGCCTGGGAAAATTAGAATGAATAGATCTGAAAAAGAAAAAAGTAAAATATGTGGTGCATGGGTGGCAAAAATCCAACAGATGAAAAAAAATAAGAAGCTGATAAAAAAAAAAAATTATTTAAGAAGGAAAAATAAACACAGAAACACTAGGAGGGCGTGGCCGAGTGAGTCAGTATCACGTGACCCTTCTTACGTCACGCCGCTGGCTCTTCCGGGTATTTTTCCTCAGTTGGACTCTGACAGCAAACAACAAACGCTGCTTTCTTTTTTTTTTTCACACTTTACGCCTTAATTTTGCCGACATGAATCGTATATTTGGTAGTGGTAAACCCAAAGCTCCGCCACCGAACCTGACGGACTGCATTGGAAGCGTGAGTAACACCCTGAAGTAACTTTTTATCTGTTGTGTTGAACAAAGTAAACAGAGAAAGAGCCATTTTCGGCTAACTGCTAACTAACTTTATGAGCACAAAACAGGCCACGGTTTTTGTTTAATTAGCTTAAATAATCGAGCCCAATATCATATGAATTAATCGTCAGTTTGTGATGTTTAATCAAACGTTATTATTATTATTATTATTATTTTAATCTGACGTTATGTATTCGCAGTGTAGGTCGATAAACAAGACATTTAAACAGAACAATCAGTTTTTCTGTTCATGTAATGGATCAGCATTATGCCATTATGAGCAGGGGATTGTGGGATTTGAGACATATGACTGGTATGGAGCAAAAACTATGTTATTCAGTGAGAAGAAATGCATGACTTCAACCTGTTAGACTGGTTGGCTGTCTGGGCAGAGCTATTGTTAGCTGGCAGGAGTGGAGGAAGAAACAGGTCATTTTAAATATGTACAGTTAGCCTCAATGTATGTGAGAAAAAGGTCTTTAAATTTAACAAATAAAAATGATATGAATTAAAGCCAATATATATGAATGCACAATAAGACATAAAAATAAAAACTAAATTGGAGATTATCCTTGGATTTGTTGGGTTTTCATGTATATTTTAGCTAACTTTAGTCACGTTTATCCCCATTATTAATACTATTGAAGAGTCTTAGCCTTAATATTTATCATAGTCAGGTAAAAAAAAAAATGTAACTTTTTATAAATCTTTAATCAGATTATTCAGGTAAATTTTTATTATAAATAACACTGTAGGGTCTTAATCTTAAATTTTAAATCTGCAAGTTTCTTCACTGTGGGAGTAATAAAAGTTTGTCTTATCTTATTTAAACTCGTTGGGTTAATTAGTAACAGCAAGCTTAATTTTTTTTTGACCAGAAAACAATTTGGCTCAATGACCTTAAATGTGTCGTATCAATACAAGCGACTTGACTTTACCTGACATGCATTTATTTAATTAATGCGCTGGTTCAAATTGGCTGTATTTGTGTTTTAACTGCTCCTATTAAAATTTTCTCACTGTTAATGATCAGTAGTCATGTAACTGTTCTGTCCTGTTTCCTACTTTCAGGTTGATTCTCGGGCAGAATCCATTGACAAGAAAATCGCCAGACTAGATGCTGAACTTGTGAAATACAAAGATCAGATGAAAAAGATGAGAGACGGACCTTCAAAGGTGAGATTTACCTTTCATTGCTGCTGGTAGAGCAGAGGTGGTGGGGTTCTTTTCTTAAAATTGTTGAGGGTGCAACAAGGCAAAAACAAAAGTCCACTTAGCTAAGATATAAACTTAGAGTGAGGATTTATTTTATTATTAAAAACAGGCACACAAGCAGAAGAAAGTGTCTTTGTGTCTCAGTATATAATCGGTTATTGAAAAGGAAAATGTAGGAAGAAAATGTTAAGGTTTCCATGTTATTTTTAATTATGCAAAATAACGTACAGAAATGATTTCTAAATGCTGGTCTTTTAGTTATTAAGGATGTGAATTGATTGGAAATTATAATTACACTTAACAGCATGATACACTACTCCAAACAATACTTTTTTCACCTTACTGTGAGAAATTTGCCAGATTTTATTAAGAAAGTACTGCATAAACCTATTCAAATGTTTGTTTTAACACAAGCAGCCTTACAGTCATTTTGATGACTACAAGCTGAACTAAGTGAGAAAGAATTTGTAAAAATACAAATCTGACCAGACATTTCTCAACATTTTAGTTCAAATAAATGCAGCTTAGTACTTGTCTTATGCTTGTGTCTGTTTCATGTTGATCCTCCACTGATATAATTTATTTTTCTTTCATTCACTAGAACATGGTCAAGCAAAAGGCAATGAGAGTTCTGAAGCAGAAGAGAATGTAAGTATTCTGATTTCCCAAAGTCAGTGTTTAAATTACTGAACATATCAAATTAACCCTAAGTCCGGCTTCATTTAATCATTTTATCTTCCAGGTACGAGGGCCAGAGAGACAATCTCATGCAGCAGTCGTTCAACATGGAGCAAACAAACTACACAATCCAATCACTTAAAGACACTAAAACCACAGTAAGAGATGCAGAACTGTCACCCAGAAAGATAATTACTGAAGAAAATGTGGCTTGTACTAACAGAAGTTTTCTTTTTAGGTTGACGCCATGAAGCTCGGCCTTAAGGACATGAAGAAAGCATACAAGCAAGTGAACATTGATAAGATTGAGGTATTTGGTTGCTACTTTAACTTTACTGCTGACTGTAACTAAAGATTCTTTAGATTTTTTGGTAAAAAAATCTGACTTATTAACGTGAAATTTGCTCTTAAAAATCTTCATCAGTACACTTACGAGAGCCAACAAAATACTCCGGCCCTGTTGCAAGACACACATTTTAATTCTTTTGATTGTATTTAGAATATTCAAGATCAGCTGGAGGACATGATGGAGGACGCCAATGAGATCCAGGAGGCGATGAGCCGAAGCTACGGCACACCTGACATCGATGAAGATGACTTGGAAGCAGGTGAGTAAAACACCGTTTTTACTATTTAGTCCAATGCTGCTGTCGTCCTTTTACCTGAATTTTCTCCTGAACACATCTAAATGAATATTACCACTGTGTTGTTAGTAATAGATAAGAATATTACTATATTAGACATAATTAACCCCAGTACACCAAGAAATGACAGTGGCTGCTGAAGTGCAGTAACCCCACCCTGCACTATTTGAACATACCACCTCATGTGTAATAACCTGCTCTATTAAATTATACACACCTCAGTCTTATTCCTACACATGGCCTTTGTTTTACGTAATGACTTTGTGCTTTTATTGTATGCTGCTGACCTAAAGAGCTGCTAAACTGCCGTTTGTTGTTGTTTAACAATGACAATAGACAAAGTACAAACAAATAAAGACAAAGATCCATTCTATTCTATAATCTAGACCTAAAATGTTTTTATATAAATTATTACCTTGTCAAGTGGTGGATTTGATTAAAAAATAAATTCTTTAGAAATGTCCTTCTCCACATGAATATAGACTTTAGACTTACCACTGCAGATTCCAGCTCTTTTTTTCATGCCACCAATAGTTTACAATAGACCAGATGAGTTTATAAGCCCCCAAAAAAGACGACCAGTAGTCACCAGATTTGCTTTGAGGTTATCTCTAACTGTTGCCGTGTCCACAGAGCTGGATGCTCTGGGAGACGAGCTCCTGATGGACGACGACAGCTCTTACCTGGACGAGGCCTCGTCTGCTCCCTCCATCCCAGAGGGTCTGCCTGGTGACAAGTCAAACAACAGGGTACTGAACAGCTTTGCCTTTTAACTTTTATACAAATTTTATTATTATTTTAAGACAGTTGCTTTAATAATAGGTATTGCTGTCTTTGTGTTTCAGGATGGCGTCCTGGTGGACGAGTTTGGCCTTCCTCAGATTCCTGCATAAAGCTGCAATCAGAACCTGCAACATGCTAGTTTTACATGTATCATAGCCTTTTTTGTATTTATCCAAACAACACTCCTGGCCTTAGAGGACATCAATGAAACCACAG
The DNA here is from genome assembly GCF_022539595.1 of Amphiprion ocellaris. Classification (NCBI taxonomy): domain Eukaryota; kingdom Metazoa; phylum Chordata; class Actinopteri; family Pomacentridae; genus Amphiprion; species Amphiprion ocellaris. The sequence continues at coordinate 19,110,899 of NC_072787.1, read as the reverse complement.
CTTCTTCTTTCCAGTGAATGGTAGAAACTGTAATGTATAATCAGGCATCTTTAATTGAAGGTTTTGATTACTACTCTTTATGTTGTGGTGATTGTTGGAATTGGGGCTCTTTTATCTTTGTACAGTTTCTGCAGGACTGAGATGCAAACAGCAAAATAAATTATATTTTTCAAACAATACTCAACTTTGTGTGACGTTGAAGTCATTACAAAAGCCACTTTATTGTCAAGCTAAATATGTGGAAATGTAGAATCAATAACTTAAACACATTAATTTGGCAATAACTCTTTAGCAAAAATAAATATGGGTTAGTTTAAACTAGAAAAGGCCGCATCATTATTATTATTATTATTATTCTATCATCACCAGCTCAGCCTGTAAGTGTGAGGGAAGAGTTTCTGGTGCAGATAATCCACCACACTGGACTTGTTTTGCAGCTTTTCAAATTCGTAGTAAGGAATCTAGAAAACACAAACAGTTTCATAAGGTTGACAGGAAACCAGAGCACTACAAGTCACTGGGATGGTTGAGTTTCAGAATTCACAAAGTGATGATGACGAGGGTCTAACCTGAACGACTTCATATCCCAGGAGCCGTAGATGTCGCTGCTTGATGGCCTCTTTTCCCAGCAGCTGCCTCTTGTTTGTAGTGAACCTCTTCTGTCCATCGATACAGAGAGCGATCCTGCAACACAGTGAAGCGTCTCTCTGAGATGAACATTACATCTACTGACGTGAAAAACCCTTTTTAACATACAATCACTTACCTTTTGTACACCTCATCGACATGACTGGCAGGCAGCACACATCCCTCTTCATCCAGTTTTATCTCCACGTCTACAACAACAAAAACAAGTGTTATGTCGTTGGTAGGTTAAATACAGGAAACATTTAGAAGATAAAGGGCTGTGTAAAGGTTGTTACCGAGTGTGTAGCAGTACGGCGTCAGAACTTTTGATCCAAAGTACTGACGATCTCCGAGTAAATCCACTAGTCCGGCTTTCACAGAGTTGTACAGATGTGGATCCACTGGTGTCTCCAGAGAGCGACCGGACATGAGGAAGGACTTCACTCGGTACTTTGGAAGGAGCCTCGGGCCCTGATCCAGGAAAAAAAAAAAAAAGACATGAATCAAAAGCAATATACGGTGTGTAGTTTCCAATCAGTCAATTAAAACCCATTTAAATTTCATGGATATTCCTTTTTCCTTGATTGGACATGAGTTTTTCCTCATTTTAATTGATAACGGACCAACAATGCATAGACACATACAATATCGGAGATAAAAGCTCTCTCCCTCTCAGGCCTTCAGAATAAAAACATAGCATCCTAATGTGTTAGCATTTAATGGCTGTGGATTTCAAACTAAAAAACGAGAGCATATCAGTTGCCAAGTGCTTGCTTAAATGGGATCAAAAGGAAACGGACTAGTTTGTTTTCTTGTATAATATTAGTAGTAATAATAATAATATTCAGATCTTCACCTTGCCTTGAGAGGATATATGTTGTAAATTGTTACAATATAAAATAAATCTAATTGAATTTACTGATGTATTACTATATACTGTATACTATTACTCCTTTTTTAACTTATTTTTTGGAGAAAAATATTGCTATTGTTGGTATTTTAAATATTTTACAGGAATATAAAAACAGGAGAAACTAGTTGTATGCGTTGCAAGATAGGAAAGGGATGGGGTCTTTATTTCTTTTTTGGAATGTGGAAGTAAATCTGTTTCATGTACGAACAGAAAATAACTTTTAATTTTCTTTTTCTTGTATGCTGAATGTAACAGAAGATTAAAGTCAGGGAGAAAGGTTTAACTGCTTATGACGTTTAACAGTGGAGACAGAAGATGACATGTAAAGCCATAAAACAGATGTGAAATTAGAAGCATAAATCTTTTATGAATGATTGGGACTCGGGGAAAATATTTAACTTAGATGAAGTTGAGCTGACTTTTCTGCTGTCTGTCTGAGGCGATTCTCACTAACATAGAAAGTGTAGGTTTTATCACAGATAACTGCGATGCACTGAACCTCACACTGATGACATGTCAAGGCAGAGGGTGTGTATTGAGGTTTCTCCTTGTTCCTTTGTCATTGAACTCTCACACTGTTTATCTCTTGACGTCATTTTAAATGCTTTACCTCGTAGGAAGGACACTCCAACTTCACAGTGATGTAGATCTGAGTCAGCTGTGCCAGAACAGAACGCTCAATTATCGTGTCCTCCTCTACAACAAAGAAAACACAACATTTATGTAAATTGTGCATTCCTGAAAAGGTTTTCAGCACTGCAGGTGTCTGGCAGCAGGTTTTTACCTTGAAGCTGCTGGAGGAAGTAACTGCTGAAAACTTTGGAGACAAAGTTAACGGGGAACCTCTTCACCAGGATGCAGGCGTGGAGCAGGTTGAGCAGCGTTCGGGGCTGGAAGTGTGAAAAACGAGTGCGCAGGATGGTTTCTACTTTGCCAAACATTTGGCCCGCATTGGGTGGGAGGTAACCCAGCTTCCCAAAAGCCACAATCTGCTGGGCCACCTGGCTGGAGCTGTAGTCGTCTGCTCGGTACACAAAGCTCTCAGCGACGGCATCAAAGACGGTGGGAGACAGGATGTTCCTGCGCCCAAAGAACTGCATCACTTTGGAAACTGTCTCTGGGTGGGAGGTGAAGGCCATCGTGGGAACGTACTTCTCCATCGCCTTCACAAAGTAATGATCGCTGTGACCAAAGTGCATTAGTGCCCCAAGCACATCGGTGAGCTCCTCATCGGTGAAGTAAGGAACGTGTCGCACTGCCTGCTTACACAGACTGATCACCAGAGGCATGGCCTGCGTCTGATTCAGGGTTACGAGGGCGCTGAGCAGTCCGCTGACAGCAGCAGGATCCATACGGGAGGTGACTGTCATTGTATGGGTGTGCATGGCATTCAGCAGGTCCCTGTACTTCCCATCTTCACCCAGAATACCTTGCAGAAGTTTATAAACAGCAACAAGTTCTGCAAGGCTCCACTGAGCAGGCTTCTGCCTCTGAATTTCCTCCATCACCTGCTCCAGCATCACACCACCTGGACCCTCTATAGCCAGCATGGCCTGACCCAGAGTACACAGCTCATCCACACTCATCTGGCCCCTGTCGAGCCTCGTCTGGCTCTCAGACACCAGCCGCACCATCAGCGTGCTCCAAGGGTCCAAGTAGAGGCGTGTGCAGGCCAGGAGAGCTGAAACCAGCCCACCATCCGTCAGCCGTGCAGAGTCTTGCTCCAGCTGGAAGCACAGCGCCCTGACAGTGTCCTTCTCCAGCACTGTGGGGTCTCTCAGAGCGTTGTCCTCCTGCTCCACTTCGGCCACACGGTGAAGTGCTGCTGCAGCCATGGTGTCAGAGATGATCTCCACAGAGTGCAGCAGTTTGAAGACCTGTCTGGAGGAGGAGCAGATCCCCAGGCGCTGCTGGAAGCCCTGCTCCTCTGCAGCGGTGGGCCGGTGCAGCAGGGTCAGCTGGAACCGGGGGACTGAGTCTCTGTGGAGTCCTACAGAGCTGCTGGCGACGAAGGACGGTTCCCTGACGATGGTGGTGGTCAGGCTTCTTATCCCACAGTTGGACTGGAGCCTCAGGCAGCCCTGTCTCCTGATGCACCGGCCGGCTGATGTACACAAACAGGCTACACATAAGGACTGTCTGCTGGTGCTTAGGAGCCTGGCGGGTCCAACGGAGATCCGCTGGATGCTGAAGTGACTGAGCTGAGGGAATCTGTGGACCAGCTTCAGAGCCATGACCCGGGTCCAGGACTCCTCAGTCCCAGCTGAGAAAACAACAAAAACAATAAAACATCACAAAAACTTTAAAACAAGAAGAGAACGCACAAACTAACACCATTTACTTAAACGAGATATTATTAATCTAATACTATACTGAACTAGATAACATTAATCCAGTTTAGTTAAATAATAAGAGCAGTAACACAACTCAGCCCCTCCTCCGGTACTCTTCTGTTAACTAACCAACCTTGAAGGCTGCTGCTAGCTAACATTAGCCGCTTAGCTGTTAGCTTCCTGGCTAACAACAGTCGCTCTGTTATTCTCATCCTTAACGTGCCGTGAGGCTGCTACGTCACCTCAGAGTGATAATAAATAATAAAAAAACAAGACAAAACGGACTAAAATCCATACCTGGACCCTCAACAGAAGCACAGAGACGCTCACAACGTAGGTGCCACCGAACGTGGTTCGATAACGTAAGTGAGGCGTTCATGTTACCTCGGAAATCGGCCCCTTTCAAAAATTGTAGCGAAAACCGGCCGTATAACACAAATATTCATGGAAGGTTACGAAACGTGAAGTTTCAACACGAAGAGAGGAAACTTTTAGTCTCACTAAAGGAAGAGTCAAATGTTAACTGCACATAAATCGTAATACCACAGCTCCATCACCTTATTTGACCTTTGTGAGGTGATACGCGCTCTAATGTATTTCCTTTTATTCCGGATATCAAGTGAAGGCAGCACCATACAGTTTGTAACTTACATTCAGACGCTAGAGGGCGATATATTCTATTCAATCACTGCATAATCCTCTTCAAAAGGGCCACAGTTTGGATTTCTTTACAAGTAGTTTTATTATATTCATACCAGCATATTTATATCAGCATGTCCTTTATTGATGGTCATCTCCACCAAAATTCCATTATCTTTGTAAATGAATGACTTAATCCAGTGTAGGTCACTGCTGACATCTTCACTGGCCTTCCAACTACCTTTATAAAATGAGATTTTTGCCATTTTGATCTGATAATAGCCATTATATTTGATTGAATCTTGAAAATGAGTTGTTCAAAATACTAAAAAGGGATTCTGAAACCAGAGTAAATCACATGTCCAGTAACGGTTTTGATCTGAATCAAACATTATTCTTTACATTTTATTTTATCCTCCTATACAGACCCTTTCCAAAAAATTAGAATACCATGGAAAAGTTTATTTCCATAATTTCATTCAAAAAATTAAACTTTCATAGATTATAGATTCAGGGCCCACAATTTAAATGATTTCAAGTATTTGTTTGTTTGTTTGTTTTTACATAATTTGGGCTTCCAGCTCATAAAACCCATGAAAACAGGAATTCAAAAAATTGGAATAATGTGAAGAAATCCCCATTTACTTCTCAGTTTTTGCAGAAAAAAGAAAGAAATTAGAATCACATCAAATCAATCAAAATATGGTACCTTACAAAACAATATGTCAGTCTTCAGTACTTGGTTGGGAATCCCTTTGCCTTAATCACTGCCTTGATGCGCCATGGCATTGAGGCAATCAGCCTGTGGCATTGCCTGGGCGTTATGGAAGCCCATATTTCCTCGATGCTTGCTGTCAGCTCTTCTTTGTTTTTGGGTCTGTTGCCCCTCATTTTCCTCTTGATAATGCCCCATAGATTCTCAATGGGGTTTAGGTCTGGCGAGTTGGCTGGCCAGTCAAGCACTGTGATGGCATGGGCATCAAACCAGGTTTTGGTGCTTCTGGCAGTATGGGCAGAGGCCAGGTCCTGCTGGAAGATGTAATCTGCATCTCCATACAGATCCTCAGCAGAAGGAATCATTAAGTCCTCTAAAACATTCTGCTAGACTGTTGCGGTGACCTTGGATTTAAGAAAGCAGAGTTTACCAACACCTGCACTGGACATTGCACCCCAAATCATGACTGACTGGATATTTCACACTTGACCTCAAACAGCTTGGGTTCTGTTCCTCACCCGTCTTCCTCCAAATCCTTGGACCTTGATTCCCGAATGAAAGGCACACTTTACTTTCATCGGAAAAGAGAACCTTGGACCACTGGCCAACAGTCCAGTCCTTCTTCTCCTTGGCCCAGTTGAGACGCTTCCTACGTTGGCTCAGGCTCAGAAGTGGCTTGACCTGAGGAACCTGACAGTTGTAGCCCATCTCCCGGATGCGTCTGAATGTGGTGGTTTTTGAAGCTGTGACTCCCGCCTCATTCCACTCTCTCTAGATCTCTGCCAGATTCTTGAATCTTCTCTGTTTGATAATCCACTGAAGCCCACGGTCATCTCTTTTGCTGGTGCATCTTCTCCTGCCACATTTTGCCCTTCCACTAGACTTTCCATTGACATGCTTGGACACTCTGTGAACAGCCAGCCTCCTTAGCTATGAACTTTTGTGGCTTAACCATCCTATGGAGGGTATCAATGATGGTCTTCTGGCCAGTTGTCAAGTTTGCAGTCTTCCTCATATTGAACCAAACTTAGAAAATTGAACCAAACTGAAACAATTTAATGACACCTGGGGAAACCTGTGCAGGTGCTCTGAGTTTAGTAGATGATTAGTGTGTGACACTCAGTTTAAAACATTCATGCCCTGCAAAATTTGGGCTGATTTCTTCACAGTATTCTAATTTTTTGAATTCCTGTTTTCGTGGGTTTTACGAGCTGGAAGCCCAAATTATGTAAAAAGAAACAAATACTTGAAATCATTTAAATTGTGGGCCCTGAATCTATAATCTATGAAAGTTTAGTTTTTTTAATGGAATTATGGAAAAAAATAAAGTTTTCCATGGTATTCTAATTTTTGGAAAGGGTCTGTATATAAAGCTGACTCGAAAAAATGCAACAAAAAAAATATCCAGTGTACCTGTACTGTTATGTAGAAATGCAAATGATAATAGAACTCTATTATATTGTTTTACATGTGTAGTTCATAACTGTTTAGTAGGATTGGGATATCTGTCATGAAAAAAAATGCTAAATTTAATTGAACTTTAATGTTGGTCAAATCATAAGGGTCTCATGTATTGTTTATACATTTATTTATATTTTGCACAACTGGCTTTACTGTCACATGGATTCAGAAGATAGAGTAGATACTAGTATGCTTCTTGAGCTTTTCAGTTTAGTAACTTTTTTAGTTTAAAAAAGCTTTTGTCCCAATTGCCTAAACAGCTGTCAATAGGAAGCAAAATAATACATATTTAACTTTAACTGTTACCACTGCATAGTAATTACAATGATAAAATCATTCGAGCAACAATAATCACAGATTGTAGCTCCTAAGAGTTTGTAAAGCTGGTTTCTCTTGAAATAGAAACCTTTGACTGTTTTCTTTCTTTTACCACTGGACATTTTATTATTTAAGACACGTCAAATATGAATGCCTGTTTGGATGTTTTTTTATTGTGGGTCTGACTATTTAAAGGAAATTAAAAACCAAAAGCGGAGGTTTTTGTTTTAGTGCTCTTTTCAAAAAAATCTAATATCTCAGTGATCCCACACAGGCGGTTTTACTGCTTGCTATTCTCTAGCCACCGGGATTGTGATGTATGATCTCATGTAAAACACTAATAATCAGGATTTGGTCTTCTTGAAATGTTTGTATCTGGAGACCAATCCAATCAAATGCTGTTTTGAAAAGTATCTATAAAAGGAAAATAGACTTAATGAACGGCTGGAAAACGATGTAACGACTGGATGAGAAAACTTTTATCATGTCTGTGTGTTTAACATGTTGGTTATATAAGTAATGTTACACAAGGACACTCCCCTGTATGACATATCTCACCACCACATACAGGTGATTATAGTATTTCAGCAGTTTTACCTCACAGCCTTCCAGGTTTCAGAGTCGTTCTGTAAATTCTGTGCTTTGCCCTTAAACAGAAAGAATTCACTTTGTGCGAGTCAGCACATGTTCAATGAATTTAGTGAGGAGGGAGCTCAGACTTGTCAAAACTCAACAAGCTCCAGAGGAGAGAAAAAAAAAGTGGATAAAATATTTTCTTGTAGCCCCAGGGGAAAATAAAGACAAAATAATGCAACACTTATTTCAGTTTTCATTTATGGAAGGGAAACCGCAAAGTACAACTTGATATAGGGCTTTATTTAAAAAGTTTATATTATAAAATGTAAAAATTCAGCTAAACCCGATCACAAGAGTTGCAAAGATTTATCCCTTAGAGCTTCCAAAGTGCTGCCACTTCACATCTTTACATGACAAAAATTCTTCTCATCAGAGATGTGGAAATTTGGCAGTACTGGAAGTTCACAGCAAACAGAGAGGATAGTTATTGCTTTGGTTTGTGTAAAACTGAGTTTTTACTGGAGAGTTGAGACATGCAGCAACGGTGATCTAGCTGACGGCAGAGAGGCGGAGGGGAGTCAGAGGAAAACGCTGGTGTGGTTCTTTAATCGTCCTTATCCTTGGCACCATGCTTTAAGATGCGCGTGAACTCCACATAGTTGAAGTTACTCTTCTTGTCAATGGGAGCCTCCCTGAAGAGCTCGTCCACCTCCTCATCTGTAAACCGGTCACCCATTGTTGTGAGCAGCTCTCTGAGATAATCTTCCTGAATGAAACCTGCAGAGGAAAGCAGTAAAGTCAGATAAGAAGGCACAAAAAAAAGAATAAAAACACCAGAATCTGCTTCAAATGACAAAATCACAATCTTTAAGAAACCATTTGTCTTTACAAAGGTCAGCTGTAACCTTTCATGCACAGTGCTAACTCAAGGTACTTTAACTCAAGTTTACATTTACAACAATATTTAAGGATTATAAGCAACATAAAATCAACTAAAACAAAATAAGGCACAATATTAGTTATTTTAAGGTATTATTTTCCTATTCATTTTCAAACAGTAAAAGTTTCACAGCTAGAAGGATAAATGACCAGAAATTTTGTTCTGACAAACTGAGAACTTACCTGTCCCCTCCTCATCGAAGCAAGCGAACGCATTTCTGATCACATCCTCAGGGTCTGTGCCATTGAGCTTCTCTCCAAACATGGTGAGGAACATGGTGAAGTTGATGGGTCCAGGAGCTTCATTCATCATGGCCTCCAGGTACTCATCAGTTGGGTTTTTTCCTGTATTAACAAACAGATATGATGCGCTTAAAATTAAAAGGCAAAGATGCCATCTATGTTTGTTTTCCTGTAAAATTCCTCCAGATAATCCAGGCTCTACTTCAAACTACACTACTTGTTTTCATTGGCGTTTCTAAAAGCAGCAGCATTGGTATGAACACGTCACAAAACCACCCCATTTTCTGTGCTTCTTAATCAATGTTACTTCAAAAACTGCACCTTTCTATAGATGACTTAGATTTTTTGACAACTCATGTTTCTAAACTAACTAAAAGGTTTCAACTGTATAAGTGGTTATACTTCAAAGTGACATTAACTGCTGAAGATTTAAATATGCTGGCCTGTGGGCACACCCAACTGACTCAACAGCTGAATGGATTCCATCTTCATCCTGACATATTTGTGATCTGGTTCCAGCTCATCCTGACAGTCTCAGAGACTCACCCAGTGAAGCCAGCATGTCGTGAAGATCCTCTTTGTCCACAAACCCATCACGGTTCTGATCGATCATGTTGAAGGCCTCCTTGAACTCCTGAATCTGAGACTGGTCAAACATGGCGAAGACATTGGAAGTTGCGCGCTGAGGGCGCTTCTTCGTGGTCTTTCCCTTAGCCCTTTTGCTAGACATTGTGAATGTTTTATTTCTGTGGAAGTAAAGAAAACAGAGACGGTATGTTATATATTCTTGTGCTGCTTGGTATTTTTAGAGGAGAGCTTATTGCTTAAGACGAACATTATTAATGTCACGTGTAAATCATATTTTTGGGTTAAACAAAAGTTCAGTGAAGCTTGGCAGCACTGCTACATTTACACAGTTCTTTCTTAGATAAGGAGAAAGCAAATATGTAGATAATTACATTGTTATACTTTCTTCTACATGGTCCTTGAGACTAAATAAGGAAATTACAGACTTAATGAGACATTTTTTTTAAATAAATGAAAGGATTAGTTCAGCTCCTACTCATTAGATGTTAGCCAACAGAAAACAAAATTCAAAACTTTTTGGTAAATGTGACCGCTTAGATAATTTTTCAAGCAAAATGCCTAACATGGTCTGTTTCTAGGACCTTTGAGCTCAATGCTTATGAGCTGCTTTGGATTTTAAGGCTTATATTAAGAGAAATGACTGCAATCCTATTCCTATCATTCCTAACTTATTATATATTTCTAGGAAGCAGCAAATTTGCAGGTGGACACTTCAGATATGAATGAAAAGATGAGATAGGACAGACAGAAGTTGACAGTACCAATGGCAGATAATGAGCCAGTCTGATCACAGGTAAAGTAGATCATGTTGTTGCTCAAAATAAGATTTCGTCAGCCATGTTCACAGCACAGTGGCAGAGTAATTTAATTCTCTGGCAGTGAATCCCCAGTGTAGTGTCCCTCACTGAGCTATAAATGGAAATGTTCCTCATCTTTCTGGGTTGATCTGCTCACTGGCTTCAATGCGGGCAGGAAAATTACTGATGTGAGGACAGATGCCCTTATCAGGACATATCCTGACGGTGGAGTCGACCTGTTCTACATTCACATCTTCTTGTTGACAGACTACTACATTTTTGCCATTCAGTGTTGATGGAAAATGGACTTAGCTGGCTTAGTAAGTATTAAAGAAAGCAGGGCCTGATGCACTGTAGATATGTTGATATTATCTGGGACACTGGTAAGTTCATGGGCTACATAAACATTAAGAAGTACAAATTTAAATGTTGTGTTCCCCAAATGCAGCATTTTTAAAGTACTTTCTTAATTTAACCAATGGTCAAAACAGTCAATTTGCACTAAAATAAAAGCAACAACTTCTTACATTCAAGATGCTGGCAACATTTTATCATATTTGTTATAAAGTTACCAACAATTTACTCATTTTCACGATCAGTGTTGCTTCATTTAGTGTCTTTTGACTGATTAACTCCCAGTTCCGTCAAATAAAAACATACATATTTTCAAGATAAATACAGTTATTGCTACTCTAACATTTTGCCAGGGTTCAGCACCGTGCAAACCACCCAAACTAACACTTAACTTTTCATAAAATTAGTTAACCATCGAGGTAGTGAGCTTGAAAACCTAGTTTTGCCACTACACCTATCAACGAAGCATTAAATACCTGCACGGTATTAATGGTTTGCGGCCTAGCTTGAGCTACATTAAACGTTAACATTAAACACCGAGCTGCCGCTAAAGAGAGACGGCTTTACGTGCATGTTTTCAATTCAGAAAGCTATTAACTAACTGTAAAAATTGTGAATAAGCGTCTACCATCAATCAAGCAATTTGGTATCCTTGCGTCTGCTGTCGAGTCGTTAGCCGCGCAGCTAACAGTTAGCCGTGTTTTCAACGCAATCAATCGAGCGCCAAAAACAGTGAGTTAGTGTGTTATTTAGATGTAAACATCCGACAATGGGGATATCGGTGCGTTATATAGTTAGTGGGGCATTTAAAATGTAGCTAGCTAATACAGAAATGTAAAACTAAAAGACGGTCTTACCTGACAACGACCAGTTACTCGTCAGCTAGTCCGGTGCTGCTTTTTCTCAACCACCGCCCTTCACTTCCTCATAATACTGCTGGGTTCCGTACAAAACATCGGAACAAACCAACCATGGAGAATAGGGGTGATTGCCAAGTATTAATCCAATATTACTCATTTGACGAACAATTGTTAAATTTTTATGACTAAATTCTAAACCTTATTATTTTTTTACAAACAAAAACGTAGAATATAATCAAAGTTTTTCCATTAAAATCTGTATTTAAATTCATTTATCTATATTCACACCCCCCGGTGGAAAAGGTGTAACTTCCACAAACACTCCCCTGCCTGCGTTACATTCCTGGATATGCCCTTTTAAGGGAAGAAAGAGCACATCCTTCCTTGCATTGTACAAATAAGGCAGGCAAAATTTTAAACTGGGAATGTGAGCGTTATCATAAATAAGACAAGCTTAAAATTATAGCATAATATCACGTTGTTTTTTGTACAATTGGATAAATGATGCCCACGTGATGCAAACAATAGTTATTCCCTGTTTGTTTATGTTGTTTGCCAGAAAAAATGTAATTTACCTTAAAGCTTTAACTTTTTTATGGTTACTTCTACCTTAATCTTGTTTGATTCTTTTAATTATGCTATTTTTAACATACCAAGATATATTCCCTACCTGGGGTATAAACCATACCTGGGGTTAAAGTTGGTTAGCCTGTTATATAACCAGATGTATGCGGGCTCAGACTAGTTTGAAACCCTGGGATATTATTTGGGTTATGGCCCTTTAAGTCAGATTATACCCACAACACTCCAACAAACAAAATATTCAAGAATACAATATTGAGTTTTTGATTTTATAGATTTTTTTGTGAATGTTCTTAAGAAACATTTTTAACATTTGTTTTTTCCACCAAAAAATGTTCAAAGATTTCACAAAAATGTTGAAAATGTGGACATCAGAAGTTTCACTGTGAAACTGTGTTTTTTTGCCACATTTTCAAACGGGTCAATTTTGGGATGACACGAGGGTTAAATGAACCTGAACAAAATATATGATTGACTTTGCACGAATAAGCTATTCCTAAATTTAGCTGAAAGGAAACAAATGTTATTGCAACTTGAGTCGCTAGCTTTTAAAATTTTCTGAATTTCTAATACAGCCAACAAGCTGTTTCATTTTTCATGGTGTCATGACTGACAGTAATCTGCAGTCAATGCCTGTGCGTATTGTTTGCTTTCTATTTGTTACTGTTACTGTAATTATGCGGCTTTCTTTTCTAGTTTTTATTCTGAAAAAGGAAATTTCAACCCTATGACCTGGTTAAGTGAGGTGAATGAGATGAAAAATCAAACAAAGGTTATTTAATAAAACTATAATAATAGGAGAAAATGTTGAGAGGATGGCTAATTATAGGTACTGACAGTCAAACGTGGGCCAGACAACAGTTGGCACTGCGGTCATTGCTGTAAACACAGGCTTACTGCTGCAGGACTGGAAGAGCAACATGTGGAACCGTTGACTCACAGGTTAAAATAGGCCACATCTGTCTCGTTTGACCAGTTGTCACATCACTTTCAGAGCTGATAACGGAATAGTTGAACATTCTCCATGAGTCATTTATAGCTAGAGTTATATGTTGTAACCAAACAGATAAGATGGAGCTGTATAGACCTTATATATCACATAAAAAATGTTAGTAATGGTTACAATAGGAGGGAATCTATTTTTTAAAAAATGATGTTAATTACTACAGATTTCACTGTTGGTTGTCTGTTCTGTTGTTCTCCTCAGTGTTTATTATTGTGACGTATTATTAGAGAGACAGAAAAACAACAATTTAACCTGTAAACTCAATAAAATTCAAGAGGATTGTTTATTGAATTAGGCTAGCTTGTCTAATAGTCTGATTTCTAATTCAAGCAAGAATTGCGGATCAAAGGTTAAGCTGAGTCTGTGTTTGGTTAAGAAAGACATAATTATGTGACTGAAACCATTTTTAAAAATCACTTTTTTCATTCTCTGAAAGTGAAAATGGCCACCAACATCCCACTTTTCATCTGAAATCTGATAAATGCAAATTAAATCCTTCAAACTGAACCAGAAAACGGTTCATAGTATATTTCACTTCAATAGACGTTGTAGTTCTGCATTGAACCACTAGAGAGCGCTGCTTTCATAGAAAACTTTTATTTACTCTGTGATATTTAAACCAATTCATAAAACGGTATGTCCCAGCATGTAGTCCTGTATGTGGACTCAGTGAATATGTCCAGATCTTTATCTTCACATAACCTCGGTGGATGAAGCCAAAACAACCCAGGACATAAAAATAGTCTAAATAGATCCCTTGAGACGTCCATACAGTTGGAATTTCCTGGACAGCTGGACTCAGTACATTATGCCAAACATGAACATGGTCCATTTATTCACCTAGAGATAAGATGAAGTCAGTAAAGTTATTAGTTTAAGTTATTAAAATATTAAAGGAGTTTTAGTATAATGCACTCTAAAATTAACTCTTCTGTTATCTGCAGCTTTTAAAATGAGCATTGAGTTCAATCAGTAGCTCTGACAAACAGAAGTGAACATTACAGGCTTTACAGTTGCATGTTGGCGATATTAGATTACATTCTAAACTGTATTGGATTAAACAGATGTACTTACTGTAATAATAACTGAGGACAGGTTTCAATATTCCAGTTATAAGGTGATGAAATTCACTGTATACTGCTATGAAGTGCTAATAGCTAAAATAGATTTATGCTGTGTGTATAAATACCATGAAGGGGATGAAGTCGTTAGATGACTGTGTATCACCTTCCTACACTTGAGATTTTCTTTGGATCTGCAGAGCTTCAAGCAAAACACTGAGCTGTGAGTGGCAGCTGCTTGATAATTGGAGCTTATTGTTAGATCAGAGCAAAGCCGAGAATGTTTGTGACGAAAGCTACAGAGAGCTTCATGTTCTATTCTTTGATGTTCATCCATATGCTTTAATCCTGTAGGTTACAGTACCTTTAGGTGTCTGACAGGGCACTAAGACCTGGGCTTTGTGATATATATTTGATACTTTGTCATATGATTATTATTGCTGTGCATTATAACAAGGCTCATTGGAAACTGTATCGCTTTCAGGGGTACACTGGATAATAATAGATATTTAGCAAACATTTATTTGCAGTGATCGTGTGTATAAATGGCTAACACAACAGAGAAATAGAGAAAAACTACTATAACAACAGGCTGGCTGAAAAACGCTTACTTTCTTGCCACATGAGAATATCAACATTGTTCTGTCATGTTTCAGCAGTCGATATGGAGTGTAGCATTGGATTTATGTATGATTATGTTCATTTACATTTACTTTATTTTGTTTATTAGTTTGATGTTTTTTATGTTGTGTCTTGAATCTTATTTCATGGATTATTTGAAAGTTATTATTTTGTGTTTCATTATTGCCACGCTCAGTGTCCCAGATGTTAGTTCCGGTCTCTCGTTGTTTCTGTTACGACCTTTTTAATCGCAACACCGAGAGTAGGCGCGCGGGTCTGCGTTGTGTGCCAAGCTGAAATAACAGCTGACAGAAAAACTGTCCTGCCATTGTGGTAAGGTACTACCACAGAAGACAGCAAAATATAAGCACAGCAAACTATTAGAACATTACAGAATTGTAAGCCCCCTGACCCACTGCCCTGAAGAGATGAGCCGACGACTTTTAACACTTACAGGAGCAATTAGCTAATTAGCTTAGCATATAGACAGGAAACAAAGAAACAGCTAACAAGGCTTTGTCACAAGTTAAAAAACCCACCAAAACCACTCAAGTTTACTTTAATCTTCACAAAAAGTATAAAAATATGCAGTTATGGACTCCAGAGAACAGTAATTATTTAGCTTTTTTTCTGCATTGTTTAGTTCAATTCTATATTAACCCTCATGTCGTCCTGTGGGTAAAAATTGACCCGTTTTAACGTTTGAAAATGTGGAGAAAAAATATATTTTCACAGTGAAACTTCTGATGTCCATATTTTCAACATTTTTAGGAAATCTTTAAACATTTTTTGTTGGAAAAAATGTTAAAAGTGTTTCTTAAGAACATTCACAAAAATCAACTATTTAAAAACAATTTTTGTGAATGTTCTTAAATAAAACATTACAAGTTTTACTGATAAATATGTAATCACTTTAGATATTTTTAGATTTTTTTGGAAGATTTTCACAAATTTTTTGAAAATATTTAC
Source organism: Amphiprion ocellaris (assembly GCF_022539595.1). NCBI lineage: Eukaryota > Metazoa > Chordata > Actinopteri > Pomacentridae > Amphiprion > Amphiprion ocellaris. Next base: position 19,095,297 of record NC_072787.1, on the reverse strand, counting down.
AAGAATTTTCTTGTCAAATTTGGGGGATTTAAAAAAAAACTTCTAAGGGAAACTTTTAAGGAATTATTGGAATTTTCTTCCTGAAGGTTTTGCAAATTTTCAGAAATTTGGGGATTTATTGCTGAATTTTTGGATTTTTTTCAGACAAGGAAACAATATTTTTTTGGTGCCCATAAATGAGGACAACAGGAGGGTTAATTTTCCTTGTTTTCATTGTTTACTGCTATGATTATCTGCTTTTATGCTAAGGACTTATTACTGCACTTTTTGTAGGATTTTGGCTATATGAATAAAGTTTATTATCATTGCTATTACTATTATTATCAGTATTTGTAGTAGCGGTAGTAGTATTTATTGTTGTTGCAGTTGTGGAGTAGTAGTACTAGCAGTAATAGCCATAGTAGTAGAATTGTTGTTATTGCTATTATTAATACAGTAGTAGCAGCTGCAGTAGTTGTCGTTGTCATAGCTGTAGGGTAGTAGAAGTAGTAACCGTAGTAGTAGTAGTAGTAGTAGTAGTCGTCGTAGCAGTAGAATTAATAGTAGTAGTAGTCATCATTGTCGTAGCTGTAGAGTAGTAGTAGTTGTAGTAATAGGAGTAATAGTACAACTAGTAGTATTATTATTAGTAGTAGTTGCTGTCATTGTTGTTGTCATACTAGTTGTAGTAGTAGCAGTAGTAGTCGTAGTAGTAGCAGTGGTAAACGTATCATTATTATTAATATCATTAGTAGTAGTAGTATTACTTGTAGTAGTAGTAGTAGTAAAGGTATTAATATTAAAATTACTATTATTATTATTATTAGTAGTAATAGTAGTAGTAGTAGTAGTACAATTATTATGAGTTGCAAAAAAAGGTCTATAATTCCATTTTGGTAAAATGTACATGTGGTTTCTTTATGGATTTGAAGCAGGATGTTCACCAGTGAAACCAGATAAAGATTAACTCCTGTTTGTCTGCTAATTAGAGCAGCTCTCCTGCTTTTCATTTAATCTCAGCAGTTCAAAGCTGCCATGTTGGCGAAGATTTGGTGGCTTGTAAACGTATTAAAAAATGTATCCTCTATTCATTAGACAACATGAAGCATTGTGCTGTATTAGCTCCCCTCAGTGTGTAATAGAGGGCTGATCTCTTTTAATGAGCTCACACCTCACATTGCTGCCATAACAATTCAGTTATTCTGTCCTGCTGAAGGCTGACCGCTGTATTATGTGAAACAGTGGTGGATCAGGGCCAGGGAGGAGGAATGTTCATCACAAAAGCTCCACAAGTGTTGCAGCAATGTGATGTTTTTACCACGGAAACTTAGCTGATGTTTGTGCTGAAGTCAATTTCCAGAACAATGTCCAAACATTTCTGGCAGCCAAATTAAACCTACAAACCAAATATCCTTTAGCATAATTTATTTAAACAGGAAAATAATTTATTTATGTTTATGTGTTGTTCTGGCATCAGAGTGATTATTTACCTTTCCTTTATTAGCTGTTTATGGCCCTGAGGGGACGAGAGGGGACATTTGTGTACTTCCACAAATAACACCGAAAGAGAGAGTGACAAAGAGACACTAACTGGCATTTGTTGTATGCCAAGCAAGTAACAATAGCGTAGCTAAAGTTAGCAACAGACACAGCTGAGATTACTGCAGCAAGACGCCAAGACAAAAGCAGCTGGAGGTTAACCTGCAGTGTCGTAGTGTTGGATATAAGCCAGCAAGATGTTTAAGAACTTGGAAAGAAATGAGAAAACATCTAATACTGAGATAAATGTAATGATAAAGAAGATTAAACACAAGCGAAGGTATCAAAAAAACAAATTATGATGTTTGAATGATGTGACATTGACTTTTAAGTCAGTAGACTTTGTCATTTTTGTAAACCTTGGACTATACAGTGTGAATAAATGAACGTAAAGTAAACATGCACTCATTCAAGCACATTTTGTACATTTCATACATAAAAAATGGATAAAAAAGGCCCCCAAAAATGACATCTAAAGATAAAAGAATGGCATGAAATCCTAACACAAACAGTGACAAGCTGCCTTGTGTTTACCTGCATATCAGGCAGGTTATGCTCATTGGCCGAGACATGCACCCATAAATATGTTGCCCTCCAGCAGTCGACTTGCCCCCCAGCTCTGCTCTGGGCTATTTTTATCTCCACCCTCACCATAAAAGGCTGCGACTGCTGCTTGGACACTCTGGCGAGGGCCAATATTATTTTTGTTGTGTAGACCGCAGCACTGTACGCAGCTACCTGTAGGTTTGCTGGGATATCAGGCTTAAAGTGTGCAGTTGGGCCATCTTTTCCTTTAAAGCTTGGAGTCTGAGGGGTTTTTGTGCGGGGTAAGTGGCCTCTGAAGGGGTAAGACGTGAAATTTACGTTGCATATGTCTGATTGAGCATGCTGACAAACTGCCTGATTGCCTGAAACTTATATCATCTCTTGGTTGCAGGTTTGAATTTAGAGGTTCCCTGTTGTTTTCTTTTTTTGAGCAAGGAACTATTGACTATTGACTTTCTTTTTTCCCCATCTTGAGCGTTACATTATCCATTTTCTAAATAAAAAGACTCCAAATACTTATCAATTTCTGATAAACCTGAAGTAAATTATGTTGCTCTTGCACACTAACCAACCACACAGACGAACACGTAGACAGGAAGTAACTCAGGGTTCCTACGAGGAGCGACCTGCATCATGTCTGGCTCGATACCGTTCTACCAGAAGCACCAGCGCCACTACGACCGTGGCTACCGTAGCAAAGAGACGGAGTCCAAACTGAGCCAGTACCAGTCCAGCAGCAGGTACGCCGCCGCCTCCGCCGGCAGCAGCACCTCCTCCGCCATCAGCACCAGGAGCAGGGGGTAAGGAGGAGGAAGGAGGAAGATCACACCTTCATCGCCAGGAAAGCTCTACTACCACCTCCCTAACACCTCCATCTGATCGAGTTCACCTCCATCACCCCTGTTGGATCACTTCCCCCCCGTCACAGCTTTGGGATCATCTTACCTTGTCACCAAGTAACCATCTTTCTCTCCCAACCCCTTGAGTTTTCTTTCACTTTGATCGACCCCTCACACACATCTGAGGATCTTCAGACTGATTGAAAACAGCTTTGAATCCTGCATGAACCTCTTTGCATGTAACCTGTGTGCTTTAATACATCCTGATTAATCCTTCATTTAACACAGTCATCCATAAATGACTAAAATCCACATGGAAAATAACTTTTTTCTGCCCTTTCTGAGCAAAAACTGTTGTTAGATAAGCAGTAAGGATGTGCAGTGTTATGTAATGGCAGTGTTATGGTATATGGCATTGACTGAAATAGCATCTTGACCTGTGCATAGCATGCGAGAGTGAAAGAGTGAAAGCGAGAACACTTCTTCACTTCAACTCAATCCCTGTGTGGTGGCTTATCTTAGTCTTTAAAGTCTGATCACAATGATTATTAAGTCTTGGAAATGTTGTTGCTTTTTTTTATTCTCAATAGCTGTGAGGAGAGTTGTTGTTTGTTGAGGGTGTTGGTCAGCTGGTTTCTAGGGGAGACTATACATGGATCAAATGGGATAATAGGAGTTTTTGTCTGTGTTTGTGACCTAAATGTTTCAGTTAATAGAAAATACAAAAACAGCCATAATTTTAAAGGTATTTGGTCACAAATCTTCAAAATAAAAAGCAAATACGCCAACAAATATAATAGCCAGAGCAGTCCAGATTCCTTTACATTTGCACGATTGAGTTTTTCTATCCCAGGAATAACAAAGTGATCCTGTCATTTACAGTGTCTGGCAAATCTTTAAATACACTGGCCTGGAGCGTGTGAACAGGTCAGAGGGCTTAGGTTTTACTAACACCAACTGATCTTTGCCTTTACACTCATAGCTGGGCAGAACACCAGAACCCAAATCTGTGCTGAGGCGAGGAGAGCAGGATTATGATGTGATGATGATTTAACAGTCGAGGCGGTTACTGCAGAGCGAAGATACATGTTTCGTGTCATGGCTGTCGTATTGTAAATCAACCTGATACAAGCCTGATCCTGGAAAGTCAAGTGGCTGCACAGAGCTGGAGAGACGCTGACCCAGATAGATACAGGAAAAATGAGGGCAGCTGGCCTGTCACCTTTCTTGCCCCTGCATCCTTGTCGAGTTCTTGTTATCTCACACTGTGAATCCCCACCCTTTGCTCTCCGGAGCTGGAGATAGTGTTCCCACAGAGGAACTGGGTGGCGCCTGATGGAAAACATACGATGGACAGAATCTTGTTAAAGGAACTCGTAGACAATCTTTCATGTCGGAAAACATTCAGTGTCACCAGATTTTGTCTTAAAAAAAGCACAAAGAGAGAGAAGAAGACTGTGACTTTAGATAGATAGATAGATAGATAGATAGATAGATAGATAGATAGATAGATAGATAGATAGATAGATAGATAGATAGATAGATAGATAGATAGATAGATAGATAGATAGATAGATAGATAGATAGATAGATAGATAGATAGATACTTCATTCATCCCCTTGCATAAAGTGAAGGTATCCAGTAGCTTACATATGCAAGAAAGATAAGGAAACAGATTTACAAAAGAACAAAAATGTGCAAATTGTAAAGAAAGTTGCAAAATTGCTGACATCTACAATAAACGTGCAAAATCGCTGCTATTTACAATGGAGAAAAAAAGAGTATTCCAAAGTCCAAATACAGAATGAAATGTAGAACTAATGAGAAGCATATTTTTTAGGATTTGAAAATGCTCTGTGAGTTTTTTTGGTTGAGTTACAGTCCTGGATTTGTGGTTTATGACTGAATAATTGCCCTTTCAGTGGTGCCCTTATTGTCTTTTGTGTCAGATGGCCTTCGTCGTTATCGAAAACATAATAATTAGGGCGTAAAAATGCAATAATCACAACTAAACCACCTCCTTTCCCTCTGAACCTTAATCTACCTCTCATCCTCCCCCGGCCTTGGCTTTGTCCCCACATGTTTCTGTCATGTTGTTTAGCTGCTCTGTCTGGCTGATTGCCAGGCTCATGGTATTCTGTATGTCTCAGACTCAAAGTGTCCTCACACTCTGGGCTGGAGGAGAGCAGGCTCAGCCCCATTCCCAAGAGAGCCAAGCCAACTTACTTGGCTGTGGATAAAGAGAACCAAATCATCGGCTATGTAGTGCCGATCTTCAGGGGCAGGTAATAAACGCTCCACAACTGGAAATCCAACAGTGTTAATTCAGTTTTCATGACATGCCTTTACTCCCCACATCCATCCCCGGCTGCTCTGCTCCAGCTCAGAGTTCGCTACAGGATTTTCAGATTCAGAGGAAGCGAGAGTGAGGGGCACTTCAGCATACATGGCCCGCAGGGATTTGTTCACCAGTGGTCTGGAGATGGAGAGGTCAGAGCAGATCTCCAGGAGGGAGGCCATGCGAGAGTCGGCCGAACGCATCTCCCTGAACAAAAGGGTCAGTGGAGGATTTCTCGCTGAGGAAGAAACTGCTTCTTAGTTTTACATCACAGAGCTGGATCTAGTGTAGTGTTTGTTTGATGTGTGTTTGCAAAAACCTGCAGATTTTAACATTTTTATTTACAGTTTTATCATTTGTGTCATCACTGTAAACCGTTCATGAAAGCAGCGACACAATACCGACATAAGAATAAGATAAAGAATAAAAACAAGAATGAGAATATGAAAAAGAGTAAGAATAGGAATAAGAACAAGAATAAGAATGAGAGTAAGAATAAGATAAAAAATAAGAATGATAAGAATAAAAAACAATAGGATAAAGAATAAGAAAAAGAACAAGATAAGAACAAGAATAAGATAAAGGAGATTAAAAAATAAAAACTAGAACAAGATAAATAATAAGAACAAGAATAAGAATAGAAACTAGAATAAGATAAAGAATAAAAATAAGAACCAGAATATTTTTTTTAAAGAATACGAAAAAAATATTAATAGGATAGGGAATAAGAACAAGAATAAGATAAAAACAAAAATAAGAATATAAATAAGAAAAAGAATAAGTGTAAGAACAAGAATAAGATGAAGACTAAGAACAAGAATGAGATAAAGAATGGAAACAAGAATAAGATAAAGAATGCAAATAAGAACCAGAATAAGAATAGGAAAAAGTAAGAATAAAAACAATAAGAACAAGAGCAAGATCAAGAATTTCAATTAGAAGAGTAACAGGAATAATAAGAATGATCTTAGTTAATAGAGCCCTGTCAAAATAAAGTCACAGAGTCATAAGATCACAGATAAAAACCCAACATGGTGCATAAATACAGTGTTTTATAAAGGGTTTTTTTATTTATTTTTATATATATATATATATATATATATATATATATATATATATATATATATATATATATATATATATATATATATATATATATATATATATATATATATAAATAACCACAGGGCACCAAATGGAAATATTTTTTCGACTTTAGTTTTAGTCTTCAATTTAGTTGAGTTTTTTTAAAAGACAGAAGACCTCCTTCCCAAGACCTCAGAGTGGAAACTCATGCATAGGGTACTAAAAAGGTCCAAATTATAGATAGAAGAGAATCCGGAATCCTAAAATCTATCTAAAAACATACATGGGAGCCATTGTAAAGAGGAAAAAACAAGAGTAATGTGATTACATCTTATGGCTCTGGTTGTACTATACATTATGCTACAAAGACCCTTTTCCTCCATGACATTGCAGACTGACTTTATACTTAACAGAAACAGCAGTAGAAGTCTCTTTTTAGCCAGTATAGACAGATTTTCTTAGTTGTGACATTAAAAATTGGCTTTGTGTTGTATGTGACATTACATCATGAAACAAACAAATCTCAGTCATGACATAACAGAAGACCACTCCACCTCATGGTATATCATGTCATGTTTTTGTCACTAGTGATGTCGCAAAATGTCTTTCCTTACTATGACATCATGCTGAAAAATCTCTCTTTACTTAATATCAGGCTACAAAACACTCCATCAATTCCATAGTAGTGTAACTGACCACTGTTAATTAGTAGTGTGTAAGAATACCAAGTGCCTGCGGCTAAGTGGCTGTTATTACACAAGAGAGTTATTTATGTCCCAGGGTGATTATGTGAAGTAGGATCCAACCATTCAATGAGCATCTTAAAAGCCACAGTTGCTCCCCTCACAGCTTTTATCAGTCCTACACTCTGCCAGATAGTCGTCTCACTGGGTGACAAATTCTTCAGGAGATCGAGTTTCCTGAGACACAGGAGGGCAGTGTCCCAGTGGCGTTGTCATTTTACGTGCTACTGGATAGTGCACAACTAGACGAGGCCTCAGCACCCTTTAATAGGACATATTGGACGTGGTAGTGATGCATGTGTAAAACAAATCGGGTTTGCTGTATTTGTGTATGTTGGTTTCTGCTGCAAGTTTGCATTGTGATTTCCTGGTGAGATCGTGAGGAATTGTTTAGGTTTGACAGTGTCTGTCAGAGGTGAGGCTGTCCTCAGTGATCCACTCTGCTATCTTTAGATCCATGAACACGAGGAACACTTCAAGCGCATGAACGAAGACAGCCTGATGCACCCTCCAGAGTTTGTGATTAAGCCTCGCTCCCACACTGTGTGGGAGAAGCAGTGTGTGCGGCTGCATTGCACCGTCAGCGGGTGGCCCGACCCCCGAGTCGTCTGGTAGGTCCCAGATCACCTCAAACCCCTCATTCCTGTCCTCTCAACGCCCTCCTTATTGCTCTGACATCCATCTAGTCTTCACAGCTCCTCTTTTGGTTCTGTTTCATCCTTTTCAAGCCTTTTCTGCTTCTCTTCGTCTGTCCTCTCATGTTCTCTGCCTCCCACTACAAGGTACAAAAACAATGTGGCAATTGACCCTCTTGCCAACCCTGGCAAGTATAAACTTGAGAGCAGATACAACGTGCACTCACTGGAGATTAACAGGTAGGTGTAGCATCTCCTATCCACAGCACTTTAAATACACTGTTCTCAAAAATCCACAGATATATAACTTGTGCCATAGTTTAACATCAACACCATGTCAGCATTAGAGTGACTTCTATGTTTTCATACAGGTTATGTAGCCAGAAAAGTTGCAGCTCCCCACCTGTGTAGCTTAATTAAACACAGCTATTGAAATTGTTTACCTTGATGACAAAGATGTAGAGTTAATTGAACTTTTTGTGGGATTTCTGGAAGGATAGTTCAGATTTGAGGTTGCTATAATTTGTGAGTTTTGAGAAAAGACAAGACGAGAACATATTGCATATGTCCACCCTGCACATTCACACCTACGGTCAATTTAGAATCACTTATTAATCTACCAAGCGTGTCTTCAAGCTGTGGGAAGAAGTCACAGAAAGCCTCTACAAGCACAGAGTAAACATGCAAACTCTACATAGTTAGGCCCCAGTTCACCAGCAGGTTTAAACCCACAACTTTCTTGCTGTGACACAACAATGCTCACCAAATTGGCACCAAAATGTCCAAATTTAGTTGAAAACAAGAAGTAGCTAAAGCTGAGCGAGAAGCACCAACCATCAAAACCACCAAAAACCACCAAAACCAGTTGTAAAGAGGAAGCGTTGTTGGGTTCTTGACATACTGGAGGCTCAGCCCAGCCTGGCAGTCTTTAGATTTTAACCTGGTAAAAGCACCACCAAGTTATTTCAGGGGAAAATGAATCTAAAATATGGGACACGGTGCTCTTGGCAAAGTAAGGACCTCCTGCTTTCTCGCTTTCCATTGTGCTTAGGCACAATGATATCAAGTACGGGGATTGAATTTAGTCTTATTTATTTATCTATTTCACACATAGAAAACCATATGTAAACAAGTGCCTTGAAAATATTTGTTTCATGAATCTTTATCTAATAATAATCTAGATAATTGATCTTTTAGGTAGTCCAGGGAGCTGATCAGGGGATAAATTTCACCTATAAAGTTCCCTCAGTACAACACTACAAACCAACAACTGTTATTAACCAAACCTGCTCTCTGTGTTGCTGACAAACAAAGTGACTTACAATAAAATAATAAAATGTGTTTTCATTGTTGTTAGACTACTTTTTGCTATGTTTTATTGGTATATTGATTAAAGAGGTCATGTTCTTTATGGGGAATCATCCATACAAACAATAATGTCACTGCTGCAGGTAAGTTGCTGTAAGACTTTTATCTGCAATAAAATACTTGATATGACAGAAAAACATTTTGACTTTAATAAACTGATCAGACTTGTGCAAAACGTATAATACGATCACCACATTTTTGATCAACTATCATACAATTTTTAATACGTTATCAGACTGTCAGATGAATAGATCCACTGCCATTATTTAATAATTCAACTTATTTTTGTAAAAAGAGGCAAACAAACAAAGAATTCTGCTCTTGGTTCTAACAGCTTCTCTATGGTAAACTACATCCAACATCCTTGACTTCTCTTTAAGACACATTTTATTACGTCGTCTATTAAAACTAACAGCCTAATATTAATATCAACATAAAACACTATCTTTGGATATCAAGTGAAAAGTTGAGACCCTTTAAACAAACATTATGTTCTCTGCCAAGCAACATATCCTGTCTAATGAAAGAACCCGTTTGAAATGACATGACTGTAGCGCTAAAGTCTTGATGTGTGAGGTAAATAGGTGTTGATACTGAATATAACTGTGTCCCTGTGTGACTCACACCAGAGACGAATAAGCTCCTTAACTTCCAAGTCATTTTCCCGGCTGCCATCCCAAATAAAGATGAAATGATAGTCTACATCAGGGGTGTCAAACATACGGCCCGTGGCCCAAAACCGGCGAGATGACTTTGCAAAGTGTAAAAATTACAGAGGTGAAAATATTTAAAGACACTGAACATTGTGCAATATAATATGAGTCAGCTGAGTTTGGTTTGGTTGAACCCTATTGTTGATGCACTGCCGCAACTTTTATAAATTTTTATGTATAAACTGTATACATTTACAAGGCAGGAGGATAAATGAACCTTTTTCCTTAATAGTTCCCACTTCAGTTTGCATGGTGGGTCAGTTCAGGTGGTCAGGATTACCACACAGAAGTGGAAATGAATGTACATTTAAAATAATTTCTAGATCTTGACAAGTTGATTTGATCATAAAGTAAAATGCCATAATGTTCAGTTCCAGATACCTGTGACTTTGTAGATACCCTGTGATCTGTAAGTGGTAATGCACAAATGATAAACTGAGGCATAATATCGTTTAAATTGCACTTATTTTTCTTTTAAAAATTCAGATTGTTCATAATGTTTTGTAAAAAATAGCTCAAAATGTGAACATTTTCAGAATGTACTTTTTTGCACTAAAACAAAGGGAAATATTTGGAGTTATTCACAGGTTATTATGTTCTGATTTTACTGGTCCAGTCCACTTGAGATCAAATTGGGCTGCATGTGGCCCCTGAACTAACATGACTTGGACACCCCTGGTCTAGAGCCACATTAGATAATTGCATTTAACAGCCTCATATTTTAGTAAAAGTGCTGGATTCATATTCATGGTTCCTGTTCTGCACTTTGAAGCACAGATCCTCTCATGCACAGAGACTAACAACACCTGGTGTAAGTGACATCACCAGTGGTGTCTGTTTACTGCCAGAGTATTCCTGGCCGGCAGTTATGGAACGCTGTACAGTCGGGCTTCACATAGATGGTGTTACTTACATGGCAGGGAGGGCCGAGGTGGAGGAAGGACAGCATCCACCCCAACACGTGAGTCCTCAAACGACAGAATGTGCATGGACACTGATCAGCTGATGTTCTCCTCTTTCAGATGTGATTTTGATGACACGGCGCAGTATCACGCCTCTGCTATGAACTCCAAGGGAGAGCAGTCTGCGTTCGCCTCCATCGTCGTCAAGAGTAGGTTTCTAGAAAACCCTCCAATCCCCAATAATCACAAATATATCAAATCAAAAACAGAAATGCATTTATTATACATACTCCAAACTACCTGTGTAAGGCTTGTGAGTGTAAAAAGTTGTAATATCTCATATGATTTTAATAAAATACTGTACATTCAGTGTATCACTAGTGTCACTCAGCATTCTGTATGTGCTGCATGTTTATTAATAGCTGCTGTTCTCTGCAGGGTTCAAAGGTGATGTTGATGAGTCTCTGCCATCTCCCAGACGTAAGTGTGAATTCAAAAGAAGTCTCCAAAATTATCTTCAACATGTCTAATTAAATCACTGGAAACAAATATTCATTTAAAGCCCTTTTTCAGATAAAGGAGTGCATACGTGTGTCTCTTGTAGCTCTGTTTTGGTCTCCACCAACTCTGTCGTTCAGCTGCTCAACTTTCTTTACCAGCTAATTGCTAACATTGTGTGTCTGCTGTTCGGAGCTGGGCATGGAGCATATATTTGGCTTATCAGAGCTGCTTTGCTGAAAACCTTCACCTGCAGCTGGTTGATTGTAAAACAGAACATTTGCTGGCAGTTAAAAAACCAAACCATTGAGCTAAAAGGGGCTAAAAGGCTCCGTAAAGCTAAACAGCTGTGTGATAGTGCTCTGTGGGTTTGTTGTAACAATGGAGCACTTTAACATCACATGAAGATTCCAAGTAAATATAAAGAAGCTTTAATTTTATCATTAATCTTTCTAAAAATGACTCAATGCTGAATTGATAATGACTCATATCTGATGTGCGTGGTTGGATGTTGGGTGAAACAGATGTTGGGTGGAGTGGATGCCTTTACACTAACAGCTTCTCTGTTTCCTTGATGCCACGGCGACATTACAGGTGCCATTAAAGGTAAAAGGGTCACAGCAGTCTGGTTTGAAAACACTGTGGTGAACTTTAAGTTTCCACTGACTATGTGTCCATGCATGACCACTTTTGTGTGTGCAGAAATGTTAGATTTTAAGTGGTTAGTCTTGAAAAATGTACAGATTTTGTGGCATTTTTGACTGAAAACCAGCACTGTTGCAAGTACATTCTCATGTAATTAAGGTAAAAGGGCAGTGCAGTGTTTTCAGGAACAGTTCAAGTATTTTTTTTCTTTTTTTTTTGCAATTTCTTTTTTTTTTTTTAAATGCAGCTTCATATGTATCTGCATTATATACAAGTGCAGTTTGTTGTCTTGAAAGCATTAGTCCTGATAGATGTTTGGAAGTAAAATATATTGGTAAAATCAGCACACAGCTAAGGTTAAACTGCTAAAGTTGGTGTCTTTAAAGAAGGGTTTCATACGTTTGTTGTGCTTCACTGTTAAATGCACGGCAATAGATTGTTGTATTTTCTTTTTGTGAGCACTGTACTGAAGTCACTTTTTTCTGTGTACATTTGTGTTTTCGTCCTTCTTCCCTGCACATCTGAGACACTTCTTCACCTTCTTCCTGTCTGGCTGCAAAAGTTTTGATGTAGCTTTATTGTTCCTGTTTTTTAATAATAGTAATAGCAGCCACATCTCTGACTGTGTTGTGCTTCGTCCACAGAGGGCCCAGTGTCTGAGTACGGCATCACCTTCCAGACTCACATTGTTGATCAGTTTGGTGTGTCGTTTGGAAGAGAGGGTGAGACCATGAGTCTGGGGTGTACAGTCATCATCTACCCTGCCCTGAACCGCTACCAGCCGGAGGTCGAGTGGTACAGAGACGGTAGGTAGACGATTTTTTCTGTGGTGTCAACTCACGCCGACCTGATGTCTGCTCTGTGTCGCTGCACAAACAGTAATTTTCCCAACGTTCTCTTGACTTCCAGATGTTCTGCTGTCTCCTTCTAAGTGGACCCACATGCACTGGAGTGGAGATCGAGCCACGCTGACACTCACACACCTGAACAAGGAGGACGAAGGTCTCTACACTCTGAGAGTCACCACCAAGTCTGGATATGAAACCTACTCTGCCTACGTCTTTGTCAGAGGTTAGTACCCCCTATTTTATTGTTTTCTTCTCATAAACCCTCTAAAACCCAACCAGTTTCTGGTGTTTTTTGCTCTGGTCGCATTTTTTACTCATAAAATATGAAGTTGTGCACCTCTATGGAAACAACACAACCATGGCTAGAAGCGTAGAGAGCTCACACACAGCTATAATTCAATAAATAATAAAAAAAGAAAATCAAAGATTAAATTATTTTGATTATTGAAAATTGAAAAACATGAAATCTGCATGTCCAATTTTTTTCCAAGTACTCACAGGTTTTACCAGTACTGGAAAAAACAATGCTAATTCTACATTTTATAGATATTTTATCCTGTTTGCTGTTTAATTAGTTTCTTTCATTGTCTTCTATCTGCTTGGTCTAAACACAGCCTGCAGTTCAACCGAAAAAGCGCAGAAATGTATATTTTATTAAATAATGTGAATCATCCAGATCTTGATCCAGTGTTGCCTCCAAAACCTTCTAAGCTACATAAGCTCTGACTCATTCGCAGTCATGCTGACAATTCTTCAAATATCGCACGTTAATAAAGCCAGTTCTAAACTCTTAATAGCCTCTGATTGTTAAAAATGGCAGATATCTGCTGTCAACACAAGCTAAACGCGGCCTCATTCCCTCAGCTTTGTTTTTTTCAAGAATCTCTTTAGTTCAAGGTCAGAGTCACCGCAGTGTGTTCCCTGGCACCTGATGATATCACCTCATTTAACAATCAAATTGTCTGAATGTGAGTTCACGGTTTTAAATAGGATGTCTCTAATAGAGACGTCGCTGAGTGGCAACTCTCTGGCATCTGTTTAAATACAGTGGAAAAAGTAGTCAGAGCAGCTTATCTGTGCTGCCTTCAGGGACAATCTGACCTTTGAGGCTCCGGCTTCTACACATGCTGAATATGAGGAGAACAGAACCTTCTGTTGTCCAGTTACAGCTCAGTAAAAGAAGACGCCAGGTACAGTCTCCATAACAAAGCGCTATATGATCCCTACGGCAGTGGTTCTATTCTCAGAGAGCTCAGTGGTGGAATGAATCTGACTCTGAGTGCCGATAGATAAATATCTGGATAGATACCGTAAATATCTGGATAGATACCATAAATATCTGCTTTAAGGAGAAACCACCGGCTGTCCAGTTTCTTCACTGCAGTCTGGATTTATTGATTATCAGTCTTTGTTGTTTTTTCACTTCTTATGAAAGACAGAAAGTGAAATTACTGAATAGAAATGCTTCCTGATAGAATTTTTACATAAAGTTTAATTTTGTTGATCATTTGAAAAGCAAGATATTCTCTTTATTTTTGTAAAATACAGACTTTATGCCTCCATATACCCCTAGGCAGATTTTTTTTTTTTGTTCTAAAACATTCAGAAAAAGTTTGGCAAAGCTCAAATAATGTTTTCATGAGAAAGTTACTTTTTCGTTGCCAGAATGTTCTTCTTAATGGGAGGATTAAGCTCTCTAAATGTTTTTCCTCTAAAAATGTTCCTGAATGTTGCATTGAGAACCTCATTCCTATGTTATCATGTAACATTCTGAATATGTTTAGTGGAAGAACCTTTGTGTTCACTCAACAATATCCCTAAACGACCTCAGAACACTGCAGACAGAATGTTCTACCTTTCTTAATATATCACAGTACAGGAACGTTTTCTAAAAACACATTTTGTCCTCTGAGGCGTTGAGAACATCTTGCAAACATTTCTGAACGTTCTGAATGAGGGGGGTTTGCTAATCCAACAAATCCCTCCAGCAAGAAGACAATGTTCCCACAACACTGGCTAACATTACCCACAAGTTCTTATAATATCTTTGAGAAATATTTTAATCTAATGTTCAAAGAACACTTTAAGAATATTTATCATTTCAAGTAATGTTACTATGAGGTTAAAAGTAAACTAAGATGGAACATTTTAACATATGGAGGATGTTTGGAGGATGTAGTCACATTATGTTACATATAAGAAACAAAGAACCAACTTTCAAAAAACATTTCCAAGATGTTCTCGAGGCTTCAGAGGACAGAATGTTATTCATAAAACGTTCAGCTAATGGGACATATTAACAAAGATAGAACATTTTGTCTGCAATATTTTGAGGACATCTGAAAGATGTTGTTAAGGGAACACATTATTGAACATATTTCCATAAAAAATTGCCATAATATTGCATGATAACAAAGAAGGGGAGTTCTCAATGCAATGTTTGGCAAATGTTTTCAGAATTTTTTTGAGAATAGTCTTTACAGAACTTTATCCTGTCATGAAGAAGAATTTTTTTTCTTCTTGAACTAGGCAGAACTTTTTCTGAATGTTTGAGGGATGTTGCTGCTTTAAAACATTCCCACAATGTTACAAGATAAGAAAGCTAGGAAGTTCTCACTGCAACGTTCTGAAAATGTTTTAAGAAGATTGCCTTTAGAAAAAACATTCTGTTCTGGACCAAAACAGACCGTCCTGCTGAAAACATTACTTGAACTTTCCAGAATTTTCTCTCTTTTTAGAGATATTGTTTTTGGGAACTATAAAATGTTCCCATGATGTTACATGATAACAAAGGAAGGGCGTTCTCATGCAACATTCAGAAAATGTTTTAAGAACATTACCTTTATGAAGATCATTCTGGGAACTAAAATATATCTGCCCACTGAAAACATTACTCTACAACTTTGCGAAACATTTTTAGAACTAAAAAATTGTAGCTGGGCCTTCCAAACATGCTCTATTAAAATGCTCTTACTGTTGTTTTTTTAACCTTATAGAGACATTATTTGAAATGAGAAACATCTTAAATACCTTCCTGAAAAATTAGATTAAAATGTTTTCTTTTAAACATTACTAGAACTTGAAGGCGATGTTAGCCAATGTTGTGGAAACTTTCAAGTCTTTCCTCAGTGGCCTAAATTTACCCCCCGACTGCAGCCGTTGTTGTGTTCATTTAAGACTCACCTCTTTTATCACTCCATAGTTTCCTGCTGCTAATTCTGTCCTCCTGCTCTGAACTTGTCTTTGACACGAGGACCAGAAACATTCCTGCATCAAAAGCCGGCAGGTCCACGGTTCACCACAGGCCACTCTCACTGTAAAACAAACACCCAGTGACACTGTTGTAAATATAACGTTGGGCCGACGGTGAATACACGCAATAAAACACGTGTTCAGTGTGTTTACTGACAGCCCTGGTGTGGTTGTGTCTGTTAGATGCTGATGCTGAGGTGGAAGGAGCCCCCGGAGCCCCTCTGGATGTTCGCTGTCTGGATGCCAACAAGGATTACATTATTGTCACCTGGAAACAGCCGGCTGTCGATGGAGGCAACTCCATCCTGGGCTACTTCGTGGACAGGTCAGTTATTTTAACTTACAGTGCAGTAACTGTCGGTCACACGTCTTATTATCAGGTTGTCATGTGGTCTACATAGCCTGTCACATTTTGCTTTTTTTCCAGTTTGTAATGCCATTTCTGCTTGATTAGCTCACTCCCAGCACTCCTATGCCAGAACTTTTTTGTTCTTGGTCATGAAACAGTGCATTTTATAATTCTTGAAAGCTACTAAACAAATTAGACAGATACGAACACAGAAAACAAATACCAACTACAGAAACTTGCACTTCTTATCAATCAAAGAAGCATAGGAAAGACGATACAGTAGATACATACATACCTAACGAGCAGATAACGTTTCCACAACGTTGGCTATGATTACCAAGAAGTTCTAATATTTGTGCCCAGGTGTGAAGTTGGAACCACCCACTGGATCCAGTGCAATGACACTCCGGTCAAGTTTGCCCGATTCCCCGTCACTGGTTTGGTGGAGGGTCGATCTTATACCTTCCGAGTTCGAGCCGTCAACAAGAGCGGAATGAGCCGTCCATCCAGAGTGTCTGAGCCAGTGGCTGCCATGGATCCAGCTGACCGAGCCCGAATGAGAGGTACTGCAGCCTGGATGTCTGACTTTACTGTAGGTCTGGCCAAAGACATACTAGCTCTGACAGTGTTATCAATATTTAAAGGTGTAAATAGGAGCATAAGTAGTAGAGCGGGCAAAAAAAGTTAACCAGGAAACAAAGAATGTTCCCACAACATTAGCGAACATTAACTACAAGTTCTTCTAATGTTTGAAAGAAGACTTTTTAATATAATGATCAAAGAATGCTTAAAGGATATTATTCCCAAGATGTTATCAAGGACTCAGATGACAGAATACTTTTTAGAAAGCGGTCTTGTAATGTAAAGTAGTAACAATGTGGAACATTTTTGAGTGAACATTGTAGAACCTTCTTCCATAAAACATTCCCGCTGTGTTCCATGATCACAAAGGAGATACATTCTTGGTGAAACAAAAGTTCTGGAAACATTTTCAGAGTAAAGTCTTCAGAGATCTTTCTTCTGCCTTTAAGAAGAATCCTCTAAGATCTAAGATAAATTAAAAAATTTTAAAAAAAAAACGTCAAAAATATAACTAGAACTTAGCAGAACTTTCTCAGAATGCTTTTAGAACAAAAAAAATCGAACTGATTCGGGTCATGTGCTTGTTGACAATAACTAAAACGTAACATAAAAGAATGATTAAACGGGAATCGTGAAATTCTGGTTAAAGTTCTTGATTTAAAAATATGTTCATTAAAAAACAATAACCACTGGAGCAAGATACAGAAATGCTTAAACCTGTAGATCAATAAAAATAACAAGACTGACAATGTTTACATGATGATCGTCTTCTTGTTCTCAGGTACTTCTGCTCCCTGGACCGGCCAAATCATTGTGACAGAGGAGGAGCCTGCAGGTAGGAAATCCCATTTTTATACACATTTATACCATTCATTGACTTTAAGGTCGTGTTGCAGCTGTGTGATAATTCTTTATCTTCTCACCATCAGAGGGTGTCGTTCCCGGCAGACCTCTTGAGCTGCAGGTGACAGAAGCAACCAAGAACTACGTGGTTCTGAGCTGGAAGCCACCTGGTGAGAAAGGCCTTGAAGGTGTCATGTACTATGTGGAAAAGGTAAGTTGCAAACAAAACATTCTGTCTTTTCCTCTGCGTCTGAAATCTCGACCTTCCGGTGTTTCCATAACCAGTGACACCTTGACTTTCCTCTTTGTTTGTCAGTGCGTCTCCGGCACTGACAACTGGCAGAGGGTGAACACTGAGATCCCAGTGAAGTCTCCTCGCTTTGCCCTGTTTGATCTCGCTGAGGGGAAATCCTACAGCTTCCGTGTCCGCTGCTGCAACTCTGCTGGTGTCGGCGAACCATCCGACCCAACTGAGGCCACCACAGTTGGAGACAAGCTCGGTCAGAAAACACACAATCATGCAGGCCTGTGTAGACTCATTAGGTGCTTTAGATGTTTGGATTCTCATCCATCACACAAGATCATGAGGGAGGCGACTGATCAGTTGAGAAGGACATTCTGGGAACTAAAAGCAATACTAGCTGGGTGGTCAGTTCCAGAATCCAGAATCCACAGAAGAACTGTAGCAAACCTGCCAAGTATTTTGAAAGATTTATGCAAATGTACTGAGGAGAACTGGTTTTAAATGCAAAGCGAGGTCGATTTGAACCACAACAATTGATGTCACTTTACTTGAGTGCCCATTACTCATGCACGTTGCTGTATATGCACCAGTGTCTTACTATCAGCTATTAAATGAACACCGCTCTCATCCACAGATATCCCATCAGCCCCAGGAAAAGTCGTTCCCACCAGAAACACGGACACATCAGTCGTTGTGTCCTGGGAAGCGTCTCGTGATGCCAAAGAGTTGGTGGGATATTACATCGAGAGCAGCGTTGTGGGCAGCAACGTGTGGGAGCCATGCAACAACAAGCCTGTAAATGCCACCAGGTAAGATTCACGCCTTTTTATCTGTTATCCAAATCCTTGGCTTCACCCGCTAACTCCCATTTGGCACATAACTCTAAACTATTAAGCCTTATATCAGTGTCCACAAAAACCCAAATGTTTGCCACCATGGTCATGAATGATACACGTGACTGTCCAACACATGGATAACTGTCTGTAAGATGGGTGCCTTGGATGTTGTACTGGAAGAAGTTCAAGAAAATGAAAATTTCGAGGACACTTTTGGCACATTTTCAGGCTGATCCAGCCAAATTCTTCAGGAAATGTGTGACTAAGGATGAAGCATTGGTTCACCACTTTTTAAATCAAGCAATTAGAGCAATCAGTGGAAACACAACCATTCTCCGCCTCCGAAAAAGTCCAAGCAAGTGGCATGCGTCAGCAGGGTGATATCTTCCATTCCTTTACACAGTGAGGGATTGTTCATGGTTGACTTCTTGCGAAAGGGTCAGAGCATTAATGGGGACTACTATGCTTCATAATTGCAAAAACTGAAAGAAGTAGTCAAGGAAAAATGTTGGCATGCTGTTGCTTCAGGACAATGCACCCAGCACAGGTGGCAGAAGAAGCTAAATGTGGATTTGAACTGTTGCTCCATGCAACTTACTCACCGTCTGACTTCTGTTTCCCAAACTAAAGTCCTACTTGCATTGTAACCATTTTCAGAGTGATGATGAGGATCTAGTGGCTCAAGATGTGTCCAGGAAGTGTAAAATCAGTAGACTATTTTGAAAAATTATTGCAAGAACAATCTTTCTCCTGTGATGTTTTCTGATGAGGTTGAGAAGTTTTTAAAGTACCTTCATATACATTTGTTTATGTGTATTTGCAGGTTTATCTGCCACGGTCTGATGACAGGAGAGACGTACGTGTTCAGAGTGAGGGCAGTAAACGCCGCTGGACTCAGTCAATTTTCTCCAGAGTCGGAACCTGTAGAGGTGAAGGCTGCAATTGGTGAGTAAAATGGGTTTCAGTGAAACAGGATAATGTAGTTGTTAGAAAATGCTGAAATTTTTAGGTAATCATGTATCATTTCTATTCAGATTTGTGAAATAAAAGAAAAAACACATCTAAATCATTTAGAAGCCCAAACAAAAAAACAGCTGTTGATGTTGTAATGTACATTTCTGAGTCAGTTTTGCTGTTTTATACATTTAATAGAACAACATCAAATAAATTCTATGATATTTAATATTGCAAGTAATATTTAGGGTATCTGGAAATCATAGTTGCAGATGCAACACATACTTTATTGGCCAAATTTGACAAATTAGAAAAATCTTATTTTATAATTTTTGTATAATATTGCTATTAAAATATCCACCTACATGAATCAGTTCATTGCTGAAATTAAAAAAAAGATTTGTGCTGCTTGTTAAAAAAGGTTTTCTAAAGATTCCAAGAAACTTTAGAAGTTTAGAGGCAGGTTTAGGCAAATCCACTAAAAATAGAAATTTGCAACACAAAAATGACTTTTGAAATGCACCGAACACCACAGACTTATGAGTGAAGTTAAATACAGTTCTGAAATTATAAAATTTTCTTTTAGAATCTAAAAAAAGTAACGCAACTTTCAGCATTTTTTGTTGACATACATACATATTTAGGCTGCAGATGCAACACATACTTTATTTGGTCAACTTTGACATATTAGAAAAACCTGATCTAATAATTTTACCATAATATTGCTATCAAAATATGGACCTACATGAATCAGTGCATAGCAACTATTTTCTGCAGATTGTTAAAAATGTTTTCTAAAGAAACCCAGAAACTTTCGAAGTTTAGAAGCAGATTTAGACCAAGAGAATTGACTTAAAAGACGACATTTCTACACAAAAATGACTCCTGAAATGCACTGAACACCACAGACTGATGTTAGATTTTTGCTCCAAATGGTAGAATTTTCTTTGAAAGTGTGAAAAAAGTGATGCAACATTTAGCAATTTGTTGGTATTTATATTACATACAGTGTGTCTTGGGACATTATGGTTATTTGAAACATGTCTTCAGCCCTGTTTACCATCAGCATCTATACTTCCACACTCTCTCCACCATGGTTCCACTCTGTTATTCTGCACTGTTGTGTGCTCCACCCACCACCACCACCCCGTCCAGCCACATCTACCCACCTCCACCTCCTTCTCCCTGCACAGCCTGAGGCGGGGTCGGGGTCAGGACTTGTAGACTTCCTCTAATTTGGGTCAGTGCGATCCAATTCAGCGGTGGTTACAAACCAGCCCAATGTCACAAACCACCATCATGACCACCACCCTCCCCCCTCTTTTCTCCCCTCACCTTTCCTGGGCACAAGACGTGTCGGCAACCCCACATGGTGCCAACGGTACCAACACTCGGAGCTCTCCCACCCCACCGGTACCCTCAAACTGTTCCTCCGTCCCTCCGTCCTAACCTGTCTGTTGGCAGCTAACCTGGCAGTGGGATTGTTCTGTTCAGCTGATTCTGCTTGACTAATGGAAATAATGTAGGAAACAATTACTTAAAATGCAGACAAATTAGAGTTATTGTACTGTACATTACTGTACGCGTATACTACCCTACTTTTTACGTGATTGTCAGGCTAGAAATTGCAGTAAGATTATTGTATCATCTGGGCAGTTTCCCTCAATAAAAAATATGGAATATTCCAAACCCTAGATGTGTAATTGAGACTGAAATTCAGTTTTGAAGAGTAACTTCACATGATAGTAAACATAATGAGTCAGCACATAGAAATGAAAATGAGTCTGTGTTGCCTTATGCAACAGCAGTCTCTGCTTTTTTCTTTGATGTCTGACAATTTATTCAACAACAAAAAAACCCCCAAAAAACGCTGTTGTCCTAGAAAAATCTTCAGTTTAAATGCAAATATTCAAATGTGATTTATTTCATAATAACAAACTCTGAGTTATTTTCCTAAAACCAGAAAATAATAAATATCAATAAAGAGCTATGTGATAACAGATTTGGAAAACCTTTTAGTGAAAACTCTATGTTTAATGAGTTATCTATCTAAAACACTTGGTGGGGATTAATTTTCATTATGGAGACCATTAATTAGTTTTTTCTAATTATCTTGAAAAATGCATCCCCACCAAGAAAACTACATAAAAAATAGATGTTATAAATTTAACAATGTTATCTATTTCCTAGTAATGTGGTAAAAGATACCCTTTTTGGCTTTGTTCATTTGTCCATTAAATGTTTCATATATAGTGGAACGGCCATGACGCTGTGGTGTATTGATGACAGATTTCTGGGGTTTTATATGTTAGAAATTTAACGTACACTACCAGTCAAAAGTTTGGACACACCCTCTCATGCAATGGTTTTTATTTAATTATTTTATACATTATAGATTAGTATTGAAGACATCAAAACTATAAAAGAATACACATGGTATTATGTTGTAAACAAGAAAGTGTTAATTTTCAGTATTAATCTACAATGTAGAAAATATTACAAATAAATAAAAAGCATTGAATGAGAAAGTGTATCCATACTTTTGACTGGTGCTATATATGGTGAGGCTTTATGTGGTAAAACTCTTCTTTTCTATAATCAGATTCCAGTTTGAACATGTACAGCTGAATTAGTTCAATATAAGAATTTACCATTGTACACTATAAAGTAGTTTCACAACGTCTGAGCAGAGTTGGAGGTGAGGTGGTGTGCTCGAGCTGCAGGGAGTTACATCTAAGCCATTTTAAAGTCAGGAAGGGAATATTCTCTTAGAAAAAACTTCCAAATATTTAAATTTGACTAGCAGGGATGAGTTTTAGGGGTTTCATCAATGACCAGAGAGGAACTATAACATACAAAGAGCAACAACAACAATAAAAGACTGTGCTACTAACCTAATCAAAATCCAAAGAATGCAACCCCCCCCCACTCCTAGTGCATCTAAACATGGACAAAAATAGTTAACTGAGTGTGTGAGTGATTAAGTGCCCTGCCCAGTTTCCAGGCAGATAAACGAAGGCCTCAGTGCCACAATCCAGCATAAACTTCAACTATCTGCTTTCAAAAGGGACACAGAATAAACTGGTCAGATCAAACTCATCCATCCTAATAAGTTGACAGAAACAAGACGAGTTTTCAGGTTGGTGAGTGACACTTAGGCCACATAGACAGTCAACATCAAAACCTACATGAAAACACTGACAAAGATAAACACAGGGGGGCGGTGTTGTGCTGTAACATCTACTGTACATGATAGACAAAAACAACCAACTGTCAATGGGAAGATCTTTCAATAGTGGACACATTTTGGGGCCTTCTATAATAACACACATAAAACATGAACTGAAGCAACATTTTACCTATTTTAAAAGTCATTCTAATCATTTGAACAACAAAAGTATAATTCAGAATTAAACGATTATTCAGATTCAACTGAAAGTGTAACACTTAGTTTGCAAATCAGTAACAGAAACAATGCTGCAGGTGTAGTAATTGTCAGAGATGCTCTTTCTGATCTCCTGCATGCGTTTCCTGAATAAAAATCTCTCTGCATCGTAACTGTCACAGCTTTTAGCCTTTGGATGTCACTCATTCACTGGCCGGCTTTGTGCTGAGCGGCATGTTCTATTCTCCCTTTATGAAACCCATTTAGTGAGAATGCCAACGTATTTGCAATGCAGGCAGTATCACATTCGTTTTTGCTTTGCTAGATCATAAAGAATTGATTTTCTGCTAATATTAATAACCCCTATTTACATCAAATAGCACATTTCATGCAAGTAAAGTTGCTACTCAAAGTTTTTATTGTTAAGAAAAGCACTACTTCATCTGTTAGATCATGGTGTGTTGTTACATTCAGTCTCAACACACCACTTACTTCATCTTTTGAGTGCAAATCTGAGAGCTGATGGAATCCGTTGGCATCGTTACTGAAGTTTTTCATAAAGGGTCGGCACAAAGCCACACACCCACACAATGTTTGGCTGCTCTACTTTACACGCCTGCATGCTCTCATAATCCCAAATGAAGCCTCCTCACGTGGATGTCACTCGTTGGTCATCTTGTCTTCATTTTCCTTCCCAGTCAGATGAAGACATTGTTCTGTATTTAGATAGGCTGATGTGCCATGAATATTGGTTTTTTTTTGGATATGAGCTGCGGATGTGGATCTTTGGCCTGTTTTAAAAAGCTTCTTCTTGCTTCTCTCTGCTAACACCCGTAGGGGGCGGCATCCCACACGGTGTGTTGTCGAAGATGGGGCCGGGGGGTAACGTGGGCCAACTAACCGAGCACAGGCCACGCTGGACGGGCTCGCATGAAACTGTCCAGTCCCCCCCTGACACTATGCAAAAGCGCATTAAAGCTCAGTCTGACACTGAAGCCAGGCAGGGGGCAGGGGCAGCAGAGCTCTACCCCATGGAGGGTAAAAACAAAGGGGGCAAGAGAGGCAGTGTGTCCTGGGCCCTTGACCTGGCAAAAAAGATGCCCTCAGAGTCAGGCTCAGTTTCTGACCCACTTACTGACACAATCACAGCTGCACACTTAGACCCGGTCGCTGCCGAGCTTCAGGATGAGGCTGTGAAGGCACGTAAGTTCTCTGTAGACGCTAATCAGGAGATACCGAGGCCCAGGAGAGGGTCAGCAGGTGAGCACTGGTCCTCCAAATGAAGTAAAAATACTTCATAATGAATATATTCCATCCTGACTTCCCACGTTGCATCAGTTCTGTGACATCTACAGGTATTTTATGTACAATAATCAATATAAAGTAGATAATCTGCTATGCTGGTATTCATCTTTTCAAGGTAAGTCACAGTAAAACACCACCATAACCAGGTTTAACTCAGCACAGTCTTGCTTTCCGGCCACTTCTCACCCACGACCTCCTGACTCGGTGGTCTGGTGTCCATCAACCCCCTGTGGACTTTAACACACAAACACACAGAAGTGTGTCACGGCTCTGGAAAAGTGGGTCATCCAGCCAACACAAGAGCAGGACACTTGTGACCTCAGGCTTTTTTGGGAGCGACCTGTGGACATCGTCAGACGTTCACCTCTCCGACACTCCGACCCACTTCTCACCCCTAAATGGGGCAGGGCGTCAAGTTCATGTGACTATATGTGTATGACAAGCAAATTTGCTATCACCATGTTACGTGATCCTGCTTTTGTAGAGACCTTTTGCTCACAGACACTCCCTCAAGCTAGACTGTTTCCCTTGTTACCACAAATACTGTTTTATAACTGCTTCATGCTTTCTTATTGCTTGTATAAAGGAGTAGTTTGACATTTTTATGTTATTATTTCTTTTGTGCTAGGAATTGTATAGAAAGCTTGATACCACTCTCTTTAAATATGAAGCTACAACCACTTAGCTTAGCTCAAAATTGGCAAAGGAACCAATTAACCTGTTTTCTTTTATTTTGTGAAGACATACGTAGTGTGCCGGTTGTTTTGGCAGCAAAATACAGTTAGTCTGCTAGTTTGCATGGTTTGCAAACTTAATTAATTGTACCGATTTAACAAACAATTTGTATAACTTGATAAGAATTCACTGCAAGTAGTGATTAGGGAATCACCATGGCAACTTGATCTAGCCATGTTAAAAGTAAAGCTATGAGTGCCGATAGAAAAAAAATCAGTTTTCCTTTATTGTACCACCACCAGTTAGCAAATTATGCAATTTTGATTTGGACAACATTAAGAAATCATCAGTAACTAAAGTTTAGTGTCAATACATGAAACAGTGATGGAGAAATTATGCTATTTGGCAACTTTAACCCCAATTTTGATTGGCTATAGTGAGCAGATTTGAACATGTAAAATTAATCTCATAACTTTTGTAAGGCTTGATCTGAACATTATTTTGACCAATTTTGATGAAGACTAGAACTTTTTTCTTCATAAAATCCAATTTTGTGTAAATTTACATCATAATGGTGCCGCATTTATGAAAATTGGACATATGGTTTAAAAGTGACATGCACAAATGCACATTCAACTTCAACCCATTGGAGGAGAGAGTACTCAAGACAAAGACATGAAAATTGGTGGAAAGAATCAACGGACTGTCTCCAAACAGAGTGCCAAATTTCACAACTTTTTACCAAATTAATCATCGGCAGCCATAGTGTCCAATGGCAAAGGATGTATACGAAAAGGTAGAAACCGATTGGGTGCCAGTTACTGAGTTTTGGAGTTACTGGTAGGCAGATTTTGTCAGAACAGAACCAATCTAGATGTTATGCCCTGTTACTAGTCTTTATCCAAGTGTAAGGTAATGGGCAGCTGGCTGTGGCTTCATATTTAAACATAAAGAGTGGTAAGTGTATGTGTTTGACAAAATTTCAATCTATTCCTTTAAGCAAACCACGATACATAAGTCTAATACAGAACATTAAAGTTGTAAATGTGTTGTGTTCTGCTACAGCAGGTATTCACCTACAATTATCTTTAATTTCCTCACAATCCAGTATTGGCAATGACTTTTTGTTGGTCAGTACTTGCTGTAAACAGCTTTCAGTAATGGAACACTGAAGCTCAATGTTTCCAAAGCTACAATTAAAGAATTAAGCTAATCAAAGGTTTTAAATTAATCAGTAGTGCAGCATTTAAAAGGAAGTTTGGGAATTAAAAGCATCGCTTCGTTGTCATGCTTCAGTTTCCCATTACATCAGCCTTCCTGCTGAGGCTCTGTTGGTTAATTGGAGTCTTCTGCTGCAGCCTCTCCTGCTCCACCCTATGGCATCACCGTCCTGGAGTGCGTTCGCGACTCCATGGTGCTCGCCTGGAAGCAGCCAAACTTCATCGGAGGTGCTGACATCACCGGCTACTTTGTGGATTACCGTGAGGTCATCGATGGCGTGCCGGGCAAGTGGCACGAGGCCAACATCAGAGCCGTCAGTGAGAGGGCCTACAGGGTGAGCTGAGATGAAACGCCTCTCAATGGAAGCCTTGGGTTCAACTGGCAGCTCTAAGGTTCTGTTCTTCTTGTGTTTCTGTCTCCAGGTGTCCGACCTGAAGGAGAACAAGAAGTACCAGTTCCAGGTGAGGGCAGCCAACATGGCAGGTGTCGGCATCCCATCGCTGCCCAGTAACACCTTCCTGTGTGAGGAGTGGACCATCGCTGTGCCAGGTTGGTTAGAAATGTTTCACCCACTGAAAGAATAGTTTGATGGACAGAAGATCAATGTTTGAACAAAAAAATTTAAAAGTGGCCATTTTTCAAACACACATTACACTGATTTAACAACTTTCTTGGTTATTGTATAAAATTCGGTGGTCATTTTTGCTGTAAAACACCAAACACTAATTGGTTCAAGCCTATCATGAGAAATTGATGCTTCCGTCTGTCTTGTAGGACAGGAAACTGAATATTTGAAGGTTTAAGGCCATTTATTTGACAAAAACAGCAGTTTGAACACATCAACTTGAGCCTTAGAAACTTGTAACTGGCCCCTTTCGCTGTTTTCTGCCATCTTTGCAAGTCAACAGATAATGATTTACCAAAGTAAACACCTTAGCTTACTCTAGAGCTAACTCTACACATGCATCCGTTTACTAACTTATCATGCTCTGCCTTTGCATAATGTCATTTCTGGCTCAGTCTCTGTGTTTTTTTGGACTAAGAAAGGAACCCTGAAGATTCTTATATTACAACTTGGACACAGAGTTTGACAGATTTGGGCTTTTACCAGGCAGAGGAAGATGAACAAAGAAGCTATTGAGTTGGATTTTGGGAAGTGTGGGGTTCTAGTCATATACTAGGGAATGAAAGTCACTTTAAGTTTGATTGCACAATTTAATAGAAAACATCCAGAGTATTTCAAGTCCCTAATGTGTTAAAAAATGTTCTTACTTATGATGTCTCTAAAAAAACACCATATGGACACGTTAAGAAGTTGAAAAACTTGCTTTTCAAAAAAAAAATCATATTTACAATCAGATGCTGGATAGAAAGTCTTTGTTTTGCAAGTAAATCAAGTGAAATCCCAAACATTGTGTTTCAGCTATTAAACAAATTGTTCTGCTTGTAACATGATTGACTGCTGTGGACAAATATAAGGTGGTGTTAAGTTGTTTGTTTGACACAATTTCATATTACATCATTTTGAATTAAATTACATTGAATTAAATTCATTTGGGTTCAGCCAAAGTGCAGCAACAAGTCTTTTTTTCACTGGATCAAGTTTAGAGTCATCAGATTTGTGACTGATTATAATTGCATAAGTGTAGGGGGTATTAATCTTGATTAAGAGAGAAAGACTGCATATTATCCTGCTTTTTGGCTTTGTATCTACTCTGGAATAATATTATAATGATTTAAATTTCAGTTTAATTCATTCCAATTCAGTTAAATTCACTGCAGTTCAGCTTTATATAAACATCACTGACATACACCTTGTCATCTCTAGGTACTTCCTAGAATAAGATTAAAATTTATGCAGAAAGATCCAACAAATCCAAAATTTTGGATTCCCTTTGAGCAGCAGTAGGAAGAAGAAGAAAAAAAAATCCCGTTTAATAAGGAAGAAGCCTCCACCAGAACCAGGTTCAGGGAGAGCAGACATCTGCCTCGACTGGTTGGGTTGAGGGCAAAGAGGAGAGAGAACAGGATAGCAGATAGAAAACAGACTTTAGATATCAGTGTGCCTGTTGTCATATTGTCACATTAACTGAAAAAACAACCAGAAACAAAGAAGCAATGTGCAGGAATTTTCCTTTTTCTGTGGATGTAGTTGTTGACAACACCTATGAGACACAATCAAACCTACAGATGTGCCGTTTTTTTAGCCTTAATGTTTGTTACCGTTTCGTTTCTGGTCATCTACAGGACCTCCTCACGATCTGCAGATCAGGGAGGTGCGAAGCGACTCTCTGGTGTTGTTGTGGAAACCTCCAGTGTACCAGGGTCGCGACCCGGTCAATGGTTTCTACGTCGACATCAAGGAAGCAGAAGCACCAGAGGAGGCCTGGAGAGGAGTCAACAACAAGGCTACAGAGAAGTCATTCATCAAGGTTCATATCTGTTTCTCTGACTGAGTCGTGTTCACGTGTGACACCAGCTGGTGTTTAACCAGGTCTTTTTATTTTATTCTACAGATTAAGAATCTTAAAGAAGGAGAGACGTATGTGTTCCGTGTTCGCGCTCAGAATAAAGCTGGTGTTGGTAACACTTCAGATGTGACAGAACCTGTTCCTGCCGTGACCAAACCAGGTAGGACGAACCAACGGTGGAAATCATGAACATCTTGAAAACTGCAGCAATAATTTACCTTTATTTCTTGTGTTTTCAGGCTCTAAGGAGATAGTTGTGGACGTTGACGATGACGGTATCATCTCCCTGAACTTTGAATGCTGCGACATGACCCCCGACTCCAAATTTGTGTGGTCCAAGAATTACGAGGAAATCTCAGACGCCTCCCGCCTGACTGTAGAGACCAAGGGAAACAAGTGAGACGGCACTGTTTTTAAGTTAATACTGGCTACATGCTAACATTATCGTTGTTGTCACTTCAATGCTGCGTGTTTCCTGCAGGTCCAAAGCTGTTTTCAAAACTCCTGGGGAGGAAGACGTTGGCATTTATTCATGTCTCGTCACCCACACTGATGGTGCTTCAGCCAGCTACACTCTCTCTGAGGAAGGTAAGATTTAAAGCTCAGAGAACAATGAAAAACATGTGTTTATGTAAGTAAATATATATTCTTTCTAATAAAATGGCATCATCTGTTGCTTTTTTCATCTCTTTAATCTTAATTTATGCCTTTCCTGTTGTTTGCCAGAGCTGAAGAGGCTGCTGGAGATCAGTCATGACCACAAATTCCCCAGTGAGTGTTTCACAACTAATCTCTGCTGTTTTAAAGTGTCTTAGCTTTTTGGGGTTTATTTTGTTGTTTTTTTGAGCTGTCTCTCACTCTTTCTTCACCCTCCTCTTCACACCAGTTATTCCCCTGAAGTCAGAGTTGGCTGTGGAGCTGCTGGAAAAGGGCAAGGTTCGCTTCTGGTTGCAGGCCGAGAAGATTTCACCAAACGGCAAAGTCGATTACATTTTCAACGATAATGCTGTCTCTCAGGGGGAGGTCCGTGAGAATCATTTCTGTTTTATATCTTTTTTGTGTACTAAGTTTTTTCAGGTCTCAAGAAACATAACACTTCATAAAGTGTTGCTCTTATTGTCTGGCAGAAATACAAGATGAACTTTGACAAGAACACCGGTGTGATTGAGATGATCATGGAGTCTCTGACTCCGGCAGATGAGGGAACCTACACCTTCCAGCTGCAGGACGGGAAAGCGACCAACCAGTCCAGCTTGGTGCTGATTGGAGATGGTAAGTTCTGTCACACAACAAACAAAGAAAGGAAAGCTGCAAGCAGGAGAATGATGCCAATTACACCTTCCTGCCAGTCATTTTGCTTTGAAAACAGACTATAGAACTTTCATATTAACTGAATGTTTGTCACATAATCATGTTTTCCTATTTCCAGTAGTTCATGCTATGACTATAATTCAGTATAAATATACAGACGTGCACAAGCTAGGACTCTTACGTGTTATTAGGGAAATTTTATTGCATGGGATCTAGATTAATGTACATTCATAGGAAAACAGTGAGAAATGCTACAGTAAAACCTCTGTCATTTAAAAAACCCAGACTAAATAGCATTAAGCCCCAGTACACTCTAAAAACAGATGCTTAGCGTCAACTTTAAGTATAATAATGTAACAGTTTGCATTTGTCTTTTTATATTCTGACAAATTCTAATGAAACTGTGTTCAACCAATGAACTACATTGAGTTAAAGGAATTAGTCAATACACGACAATCGTCGATGTTTTAATTTAAGCTTTTTCGGACTTAAAATCCTGAACTCAGTGTGGAGAAAAATGAAGTTATCAAGCCAATTAAATGAGTTTGCTACAACGTGAATTTTCTTTTTAAATCAATTAATGACATTTGAATTATACACAATGTTACGTTGGTGTTCAATATTATCTCAACACAACTCATCAAGTAATGTCAGGGACATAATAGGTTTAAATAATCAATAAATCTGAATCTTGCAACCATGCATTAATTAAGATTTATTCTTAGATTTATTGTAGTTTCAGAAAAATTCAGCAAGGATACTGTTTTTGAGTTGGAAAGCCTCAGCCTATATTTCCAAGTCGACTTCCACCACCTGTGGAAATCCCCTTTTCATGGTTCCCCATCTTCTCCATCTAACCTAGATTTTTCTGCCCTAATGTACCTTTTGTCAGTAACAGTCTATAACTTAGAGGCCCTTTAAAAACAGAATAGTGGAAGAACCAGCCAAAGTTAGAGCCCTGTAATGCTTCATCTTTGGTATCCTCCATAGGTTTCTGTGAATGAACAACCTGCAGAAGTGTAGTTTTCTACAAGGCAGCACTAGAGGGCAGTAAGAACTTCATAGAAATCATGTTGCTACTGAGCAGCTTAAACTATGTTCATCATTCATTCACTATCATATTACAGAAGAGCTTCACCAGAGCTCACGGTTAGATTTCAGGTTGTTTTGAGCCATAAAACACTCTAACTTCTTTTTTATTTGCAGTGTTCAAGCAGCTGCAGCAGGAATCAGAGTTCCAGAGAAAAGAATGGTTCAGAAAGCAAGGTATGAAACACAACTACCTGACATGATTATTTTCTTTATAAATTAAGGAACTTGACACTTACTTGATAACATGGCAGAGAACAGTCGGGAGAAAAGGTGAGAATAACTAACGCAGGAGGAACTGGAATCAGAAAATGTTAATCAACCCATTAAGCAGCTCCACTAGAATTATTCTAAATTTAAGTTTGCATTCTATGTTGTGATTCTGGTCTTTTTAACACTGTGTTTGTTGCAGGTCCTCATTTTATCGAGTACTTGGGTTATGAAGTGACACCAGAGTGCTGCGTTATACTCAAGTGCAAGGTGAGTTAGACAGAGAACGTTCTTACAACATTGGCTAACATTACCTAAAAGTTCTGATGTTTTTAAAAGAAAATGTATTAATTTCAAGAAAATGTTAATTTCAGGTAATATAATGTTTAACGTTAACATTCGGAGGATGCTGCCATGAAGACAGATGATGTTCCGTGATCACAAAGGAGGAATGTTCTCGCACCAACATTCAAAAAATGTCTCCCTGATGTTATCGAGGCCTCATATGATTTTAATAATGTAATGTGATGTATTAACAAAGGTGTAAAATTCTTCCTGCTAGCTTCTCAGAAGGTTTTGAGGATGTTCTTATTAGAACACAATACAGAACGTTTCTCTGTAAACAAATGTTCCTTAATGAGAAAAGAGGAACATCATCTTATCAACATTCAAATGATGTTTTCCAGATATTTTCAAGGTCTGGCATAAGAGCATGTTTTATAACGTTGCTGTAACATAATATATTAAAGGTGGAACATTTTGCCGTTTTGATGAAGTAACACACCGTAGAACGTTCCTCCATAAGACGTAAAAACATCTGTAAGTTGTTATTGAGACCTCAAGAAAGAACGTTCTTTACAAGATGTTTCGTTACTGCAATATATTAATGAAGATGAACGTTCTGCCTTCAATGTTCAGAGGATGTTGTTGAGGAACATGTTATAAAACCTATAAAAATGTTCCCAGAATGTTTCATGATAGCAAAGGAAGAACGTTCTCAGTGCAACATTAAGTTTTAAGAACTTTAGGACGTAACGATCTAACAATATTATCATCAAACATTTTTAGAACATCTTCAGTAACCCTGTCATTAAGTAGAACATTCTGGGAACTGAAAGAAAAATGTTAGTAATTTTTTGTAAAACTATCGGAACTTTCTCAGAACTTTTCTAAAACAAACAAAAAGTGCTAAAACCTCTCTTTGCTGTTTTGTGTTTCAGGTCGGCAACATGAAGAAGGAGACGTCTGCGCTGTGGTACAAAGACGGACACGAGATCAAATCAGACGAACATCTGGGCTTCACCGAGGGAGTGTTGAAGCTGGAAATCGCTCAGGTGAGACAATGAGGAAAGAAACCTGAGTGAAGCGTGAATTTACGTAAATATATCTGTGTATATTTCTGTGCTGTATAATCATCACTGGCATATATGACTGTGAACACTGCAGCTCTGTTCATGTCTGAATTCTCAAAAATATACGGATCCTTCCCCTTTTTATGGGCATCTTTGACTTCAGTGTCAAGTAAGTCGGAGTAAAGAAATGATCAAGAGATGGTTGTTCAACAGTGGTGGAAGAAAAAAATAAAAGTCCCAGTGAAGAACTTTAAAATGACTTCATTGCAAGTACATGAAAAGTTCTACTTAAGTAAAATTACAAAGGAATTAGCAGCCAAAAATATAGTTAAGGGAGTAAAGTAAAAGTACTGTTTTGGCCTCTGGATATTGACAAGGAATGGAATGACTCATCATAAATTACATTTCGGAACTCCATCATCCCCTTCTTTAACTGTTCTGTCATCTTTTCTGTTTTAATCTGCTCTTTTCTCTCACATCTCACTGAACCCTCTATAAACTCTCTCTCTCTGTCTGTCTGTCTGTCTCATAAGTCATTTACATCCCACTGTGTCTTCTGTAAGCGTCAGTCCAGTGCCGTGGTTTGACTTCATCGCAGATCAAACTACGTATAAACATCATTTCACATGTGTCCCATTGCAGCGCGACTCCCCTGCAGACGCAGCCAACAATACCAAGAGCCCAATCTGGAGACAACTAAAAGTTGGGATCAGTTTTCTGTTGTCATCACGGGCCAACAGCCATTTCTGGTTTTGCCTGAGAATGCTTTTTGTTGAAGTCCACGTCCGTCTGTCCGTCCGTCTGTTCGTCCATTTGGCTTTTTTGCTTTTGCGTCATATAAATGTTTTCTGCAGCACCCCTAGCAGAAGAGAAAAGCTTGCCTTTTCGGATGAATACAAATCACATTCTTTTCACAAAATGTTGTCGGGACGATTTTTGACTTTGCTGCTTTTACTGTCAGATATCCAAGAAAGATGCTGGAGTTTATGAAGTTGTTCTGAAGGACGACAGAGGAAAAGACACGTCTACGCTGAACCTGACAGATCAAGGTGAACCTTTAGAACCAGATTCTAATATCCCCAATACAGAAGTGGAACAAGTAAATCACTCACGATGCCCAATTTTTGCTCTTTTTAAGGTTTCAAAGACTTGATGAATGAAGTTTTCAGTTTTATCGGTAAGAAGAAACATTTAGTCTGCTGATAATGTTGCATCTGATTTGTATTAAACTCAAAATAAGCATTTAAATGATGTTTTTGTGTTTGTCTTTGCAGCCAATTCCTCCACGCCACTGAAGGTCACAAGCACAGATGAAGGCATCCGACTCTACACATTTGTCAGCTACTATAATGATTTACTCCAAGTGACATGGCATTACAAGTGGGTTCATTTCTATACGATATCAGTTATAGCCACCACAAATACTGGAATTCAGCACATTTATTTAACCCTCGTGTCGTCCTGCGGGTCAAATTCACCCGTTTTAAAGTTTAAAAATGTGGAAAAATATATATTTTCACAGTGAAACTTCTGATGTCCACATTTTCAACATTTTTGGGATATTTTTGAACATTTTTTGGTGGAAAAAAAGAAAAGTTACAAAAAATTTTTCTTTAAGAACATTCACAAAAAAATCAACCAAAATCCAGCAAATTTCGCTGGATTTTGGTAGATTTTTTTCTGTTAAAAGGGTGTTTTCCTTGCCACTGTCGCCTTTTGGCTTGCTCTGGGGGTCAGGCATATGGGTTCTGTAAAGCGTCTCGAGACAATTTGACTGTAATTGGCGCTATATAAATAAAATTGAATTGAATTGAATTGAATTGAATGTTCTTAAAGAAAATATTAGAAGTTTCACTGATATATATGTAATCACTTTAGATATTTTTAGGATTTTTTTGAAGATTTTTGCTCATTTTTTGAAAATGTTTACAAGAATTTTAGGAATTTTTTTGGAAGATTTTTACAAATTTTTTGAAAATGTTTTCAAGAATT
Source organism: Amphiprion ocellaris (assembly GCF_022539595.1). Taxonomy (NCBI): domain Eukaryota; kingdom Metazoa; phylum Chordata; class Actinopteri; family Pomacentridae; genus Amphiprion; species Amphiprion ocellaris. The sequence continues at coordinate 19,060,546 of NC_072787.1, read as the reverse complement.
TTCCTGCCAAATCTTTATTATTATATTTTTTTAAATAAAACTTTTAAGGTAAACTTTTAAGGAATTATTGGAATTTTCTTCCTGAAGGTTTTGCAAGTTTTCAGAAATTTGGGGAACTTTTTTGCTGAATTTTTGGATTTTTTTCAGACAAAGAAACAATTTTTTTCAAAGTTTACATGCATTTTTAATCAAATTTCTCACCTAAATGCATTTTATTTCTTGCTGTAGGTGCATTAAAGCGTCTGTGTGTGTTTGTTGTGTGTCGTCTCTCTGACAGGGATTCAGCCATCGCTTTCTCGGATCGTATAAAGAGCGGCGTGGTCGGAGAGCAGCTGTGGCTTCAGATCTCGGAGCCCACAGAGAAAGACATGGGCAAGTACGCCATCGAGTTCAACGACGGAAAAGGAGGCCTCAGGAGGACTCTGGAGCTCTCTGGTCAAGGTGAGACCTCCATCTGAACCTCTGTGCCTATAAACTTGTGCAATAGTTTTATATCAGAGCTTTTAATCTGTATTTCTTGTCTTTAACTGACTTTAGCAGCATCAGTACAAACAGCCACTTTCCAACACGTGCCGATCATGTACTCAGATTTGGACTTTTTTGACCTTTGATAGACTTTCTGTGCTTTTTTATCATTTAGTTTTCTTGTTTGTGGTGTTTTGCATCTATTAATTCTGACACAAACTATAAATCCAAGTTCCACCAAACCAGATTCAGATTCTTACTCAGCTCGTTTTTGTTTTTGCAGCATTTGATGACGCTTTTGCAGAGTTCCAGAGACTCAAGTAAGTCACTAATCACTCGATAGCTTTATTTTTATAGCACTTTTAAAAGAAGATTTTACAACATGCTTTGGCAGTCGACACAAAAGCAGGAAACCGAGAAGTTAATGGTCAAGTCACTGTTACGTATTTTAAACAACAGCTGTTCAGCCAAAATGTTTTCCTGTAGAGAAACAAGATTGACATTTTGAATTTACCAAACAAGATTAAATATTAAAGTTAAGACCCTACGATATTATATACTCTAACAAATTACTTGACTAATTTAGATTATTAATTAACACCCTGTAAATTTATGAACTCCAAATCCAGTGAACTGCCCGACGACCCATTGATTTTTGAGGCTATGTTTGAACAACATCTCAGGAACTATTACAGACAAACGCCTGAAATTCTCACTGTTATTTCTCATCATGTCATTGATTCAGAATCTGTAATATTGGAGGCTTTTATGTTTAATAGTTATCAAATTTGAATGTGTGAAAAAACATGCCGCTGGTGGGTTGATGAGAAACTTTTCTTTAGAAATTGTCTCCGTAGTTTATGTTTGAAGAGTTTGAAACAAATCAGAGATGGTAAACAGAGGGCCCCTGATGATTTTCAGTTCAATAACTAATGGGGTCAACTTATCTGTAGCCTGGAGCCAGACTGCTGTATGCTTTAAAAATGACCAATAAAATCTTAAAATCAATCCTAAAATGGAGAAAAGTCAAGATTAGGGCGACGTGACGTTGTCTGCCTAAACCAGTAAGAAAGTGTAGTGCTAATGTGGAACTAGTCTGCAGCAAAAGAGTGATTTTAGGTTTATTCTTGAGAAAATAAATGCATCAAATATTTTATTTTCTATCGTATTGTTAGATTTGTTGCTTGATTTAAAGAAAACATCTAAAAACACATGAATGCTTTCACTTCTGATTCTCTGCACTTTTCATCTAATTTTCTGTCTCTTTTCTTTCACCAGAGCTGCTGCTATTGCAGAGAGAAGTAAGTGACAAGATGTTGTTGTTGTTTTATTGTCATGAATACACATTTATTATCATATTTAGAATAGTTTTGTGTAAGTTTCAAATCCTGCAGCTAGTTTTATGCCAACCAACCCTAGTAAAAGTTCATGTTACTCTACTTTTTCCAGGTCATATTAATAGAATAATTTCATTTTATGGAGCTCTATTAAGAACATTTTTGCTTTTTGAAATGATGTATTTCAAACATTGAAGCTGTGATTGTGTTTTTAAGATCGTGCTCGAGTGGCGGGAGGTCTTCCTGATGTGGTCACTATACAGGAGGGCAAGGTGAGCACAGAACGATGGCTCCATCTGCATGTTTTCTGGCTCTCAGTGTGACTTAAATCTGTGATCCTACCGCTGTTTGTCGCACATTTTCCTCCTCTCAGGCTCTCAATCTCACCTGCAACATCTCGGGCAACCCGGTGCCGGAGGTCACCTGGCTGAAGAACGACAGGGAGATCACGTCCGACGAGCACTGCATCCTCAAGTTTGAGTCGGGCAAGTTCGCCAGCTTCACCATCACCGGCGTGAACACGTCGGACTCTGGCAAGTACAGCATCCTGGTGAAGAACAAGTACGGCACAGAGAGCGGAGACTTCACCGTAAGTGTCTTCATCCCCGACGAGGCGGGCGGCAAGAAAAAGTAAAAGCGGTCCAAATCTTGTCGTAAATATGTATAAATGAAAAAACAATGGAAAGGTTTTAAAAAAAAAAGGAAAAAAAGGGCGTGAGGATGTGTGGTGTAGAATATGAAATCAACTCCAGAGGTGCTGAATCTGAACATGAAACAACTCAGAGAGAAATCCAAGAGGTGTAACTGAAAAATGATGATTGATATGTGAACATTTGGTCCATTTCTGGTGCAATTTTGTTGTTTGTGTAACGTTGTGGTACGCAGAGAGGTAAATGTTGACTTTAGAAGAAGAAACTGAACATTATTTAACAAAGGAAAGCAAAAAAGTGTTGTGTCAAAATAATGCAAAACTGAATGAGAAAAATCATGTTGAATGTCTAATAAAATATGTTTTTACATTTGCTACACATCATGTGGACTTCACTGCTGATGAAGCAAATAAACATAAATGACTGCAAGTCTTGCTGCAAAATTTAAATTACGGTTGACATCTTGCAGAGAAGCCTCAACAAAACCTGTAGCAAATGTGTTAAAACATGTATTCTACCTGTATGTTTGTTCCATTGTATTCACAGTCACTTTAAATGTAACATCACATCACCGTCTCCTGAACTGTGTACGTCTCCTCATTATTATCGATGTCATTCACCATTTTCCCATCACGTCCCCATCATGTCTCCTTTATTTGTAATGCCACTGCAATGAAGATCACTGTTAATCCCAGCAGTAGTGATTATTGCCTCACTTCCTGTTCCCCAGTGTCTTGATGAGACTAATAAAAGAAAAGCATGTACTTCCCCACATCCTCCTCCTTCCTTTATGAGTTGTGTCACTTTGTTTTCAAACCCTCTTCCCTTCACTGTTCACTCTCTCGTTTCCCCTTTTCCACTCCCAGTCACGGTTTCTGTGGAGTCGGACAGCGTGAAGATCAGGAAGCAGCACGGAGACAAAACCTCCACAAGCTCGATAAAGATGTTCGTTTGTGAATTCAGTTTTTAAATGACGCTCTGCAAACTGAGACAACCTCAAGACGAGCAGCAAAAATCAAGCTCACATGAATGCAGCTGAGAAAAACTAATGTTTCGGCTCGTGGTTTGGTCACCATTCAACCATTTAATCACACACTAGAAATATTACAGACATTTCCCATAAGATAAAGCCTAAATATTTTAATTCTAAGCAGTGCCACACATGCACTACTGTTATTTTTAGGACCTTCTCATGCAGTCTGACAACTTCCTATTCAAGAAAATATCTGATTGCACTGGTTTCTGTTGTGTAAAATCTAAATGAAGTGGACCAAGAATGTTTTATCCGCAGTTTAGTTTCATTTTCACTACCTGATGAACATACAGTAGCATTTTAGTGCTGAACAGGCAGACATTTTTACCAAATAAGTTGCTGAAGAGCTAAAGAGAGAAACAAAGAGAGTGAATATTAGACTTAAGTTGAATTGTAATGTTGCTCTGTATCTGCTAGATGTGTAAATAGGCAGCTGTTATATTGACTTTAAGACCTGTTAAGATCTGTTTTTTATGTAGTGGAAGACATATCATGAGTGAAATAATCAGTCAACACCATGGCTGAGAATCTCCGCCTTCAAACTGCAGTGTACAGATGACGGTCTTAAAAACACAGATTCAGACTCTTAGAGTTTCATATGTCACAAACCCAAATAACCAATCATGTTCCCTTGCAGATTGGGGCCTTTTGTGTCATTATTTTTCTAAATCACTCCAATATTACAACTTCACATTAGTAGCGTACAGTGTTTCAGCAGAGTTGTAGGTGAGCTGGTGTGCTCGGGCTGCAGCAAGTGGAAAAGGATGGAGTTATATCAAGTCTTTTTGAGACATATTTCTCTGAAAAATCATCTATATATGGAACTTTTGATACACATAGATTATTTTTAGGGGTTCAATCAATGACTAAGGAAACTGTAACAGAACTTCCTGTAGAGTTATAGTCAAATACTGACAGCTGTGACAATAATTTACTTAAACAGATAATTATTCTGTAACTGATTACAGGACTCTGCAGTACAATATGCATTTTAGTGTTTAATACAGCAACTAGGCTTTCCAATAATATACTTTATTTATATATTTATATCATGTTGCCACTTTAATCAGCATTAACTGTAGCTGTAGTTTTGTCTGTCGTCTTCTTCTTATGTGTCTTTTTTATGTTGTTTCGTGTCTCTTTAGGTCTTCTTTTTGTTTTATTTTTGTCATATTGTGTAGTGTCACCATCATTTTGTCTCCTTTTGTATCTCATTTTTGTCGTTTTGTGCCATTTACTTCTTTTGTGTCTCATTTGTGTTTTGTCTTCTTTTGTGTAAATTTTGTCATTTTGTGTCTCATTTGTGCCATTTTTTACTTCTTTTGTGTCTTATTTGTGTTATTTTGTGTCTTTATTGTATCATCTTATCTGCCATTGTGTCTCATTTGTGCCTCCTTCCTGTTGTTTGTCTCATTTTTGCCATGTTTGTCTGTATTTGCCTTTCATTTATGTCATTTTGTGTCTTGTTTGTGTTGTTTTTAATGCTTTTTGTTCAGTTCACACTGTCAGATTTGACAGTTTTTGTATTTGGCTCCAAAGAAAAGCATCAGATTTGACAGTTTTTAACCCTACTATGAAGAAACAGTTCGCTACTGTTAGAATCTGGCTGTATTTTTATGGTAATTTCATACAGTATATTTCAATATTTGGTTTAGATTTTGGTTCCACTGACTGAAAGAGGATAAATAATTAGTCAACGTACATTAAATTTCACAAAAGAGAAGATCCAGGCACTCATCGTTTGCAAATATGAGGATTTTTAATGGAGGGCCAGGAACATTAAAAAGCACACCAACGCGTGTCGGCTTACGCCTTCATCAGGATGTGAATTCACAAATCATTCACATCCTGATGAAGGCGTAAGCCGACACGCGTTGGTGTGCTTTTTAATGTTCCTGGCCCTCCATTAAAAATCCTCATATTTGCAAACGATGAGTGCCTGGATCTTCTCTTTTGTGGACTATTACTATTGCCGTTTCCCATGAGCACCTTCGTATTGCAGGATACCAGAAGCTCCCTGTTATTTCTTTTCAGTACATTAAATTTCATTGATTAAACTAACCTTTGGGGCTTAGGCACCTTTTTAGGTCAGATAAATATATTAAAAAAATCTCTTCTCAGATTATTTACACCAGGATGTAGGTTTAACTAAATAGGATTACAATAAATCTAAAAAGAGAGAAAAGAAACTAAAGCCAAAACTATTCCACCTGCCCAGAGGAGATGAAGTAATATCATATATTCACATCACATTTTCATACGATTAAAACTTCCTGCTTTATTAGAAAGTAAGTAGAATAGAACAGTGTTCAAATTTATGTACATGAAAAGTGTACATAAATTTCTGAAATGTGTTGCAGAAATTTTAAAATCTGTTGAATAGAGATGAAATCCTGTGATATAAATAGATCCCTTATATTGTGAGAGTTTTCTATTATTTGCACTTTGAGGTGTGATTGCTGTGGCAGCCAGTGGTAGGTCTGTCCTCACTGAGCTTCCTGGGTAAGTCGGACATCGCTTCGGTGTGGTGCTTGATTCTGATTTTAGAGCTTCATCTCGCTGCCATGTCTCACTCCGTTGTGTCTCCTGTCAGCTGGAGGTCACAGAGGGGACGCCTGATCTGGGCGTGACGTCATACTGGACGGATGCCGAAGGAAACGTGATGTTTGGCCCAAACACGCCGAAGGAAAAGATGAAAACCGCAGTCGCCGGGAGCAAAATGCAGAAGCGAAAGGGTGAGAAGGTTTAACCCTCGTGTCGTCATGCAGGTCAAAACTGATCCGTTTTAAAGTTTGAAAATGTGGGGAAAAAATGCATTTTCACAGTGAAACTTCTGATGTCCACATTTTCAACATTTGTGGGAAATCTTTGAACATTTTTTGGTGTAAAAAAAGAAATATTAAAAATGTTTCTTAAGAACATTCACACAAAAAATCAACCAAAATCCAGCGAAATTCGCTGGATTTTGGTTGATTTTTATGTGAATGTTCTTAAAGAAAATATTAGAAGTTTTACTGATATATATGTAATCACTTTAGATATTTTTAGGATTTTTTGGGAAGACTTTTACCCATTTTTTGAAAATATTTACAAGAATTTTCTTGCCAAATTTGGGGGATTTCTTTTTCAAAACAAAACTTTTAAGGGAAACTTTTAAGGAAATACTGGAATTTTCTTCCTGAAGGTTTTGCAAACTTTCAGAAATTTGGGGAATTTTTTTGCTGAATTTTTGGATTTTTTTCAGACAAGGAAACAATATTTTTTCGGGCCTATAAATGAGGACAACAGGAGGGTGAAATGTGTGTTTGGCAGAACAGAGCAACTTCTGCACGACTGAAATGAAACGTTCACTAAATTACTGTTTTGCAGAATCTGTCACTAAGACTCCTAACGTGGAAAAGCTGGAAAGCAAAGAGGAGAGCAAAAGCAAGGAGGTGAAAGAGGGAAAAAAGCTGGAGAACACTGAAAATACTGCTGCAGAAGAACAAAAAGCTTCAGAAGATTTGATTGAGCAACAACCGACTGCTGACCAACCAGAGGCATCTGAGCAGCCGACAGAGGAACCAGAGACACAGAATGAAACCACCGAATGAATACAGCAGATTTTATGCAATCAGCTTGATGTGCACTTATAATAGCATTGATATTGTATTCTCTCCTATATGACATTTTCTACATTTAAACTAATAGAGCTGATGTTTTAACAACCACGCGTCCTTTACTGTTTCCACTGTTTACCTTTTTATTAAGTTTGGATATTTTGCATGTCTCTTTTTCATCATATATGCTTGAATAAAGGAGCTGTTGTAATATTTATCGCTTTTACTCTGCTTTGTATAATATGTTAGAAGATTTAAAAATACTCAGTGACGTGGTGAGGCTTAAAGAGGCACATTGGTCTCTTGTTCAAGGGAAGAACAAAGCAAACATGAGAAATTCTCACGGTGAAGCAGAGCAGAATTAATGCAAACCAGCAAGTGTAAAAGTAGCAGAGGTCCGGCGAAGACGAAAGTCCTGCAAGCTGAACTGTAGCTCAATGTTAAATGTATCCGAGTTGAATTTAAAAGCTCATGTTTTAGCTCAGTAAAAAATGTTTCACTGGAAAAGAGCAAATAAGACGTAATAAAGGTTTGGAACTGGTACATTTAGAGCAAATACAGACACAAAACCAAACGTTACAGATACTTGAACAACAAAAACACAAAGATGATTACGGGAATCCTTCTGTAAATCAATGAGTCATGAGTTAAACTGACTCCGCTGGTGATTAATGAGGAAATGAAAATGACTGCTTCCCTCTTCAGAGGATGGAACATCTCGTTTGTTCCTGCTTGCATTTATTTCTAGTACAGTCTGGTGACACAGTGGATTTATCTGAGGGTTCATGTTCAGATTTCTGCCAAATTGCTTCCAAGCAAATCCCTGAAAACCTCCAACACCTGCAGCTCTGAAGCCGACCCTGACCTCTGACCTCTGAACAGAGAACAAGCAAATTTCCTCACTGGCTGCTCTTTATTTCAGGGCAAAAACAAGAGGAAATGTTAATTAAAAAACATGAATGATGATATAATCTAAGCATGATTCACATTGTTGCCCTTGTGGACTGAATTATTTCATAAATTGGATTATTAACATCTGATTTTTAGGGTTGCATCTGTCTTCATGTAAACCCGTTTCAAGAAATAACTCCATGTATATTATATAAACCTTATAAACATGATATTAGATAATCTAAATGGAGGTTAGAGCATTTTGATGATTAAAAAGATGTTTTATTGCCTTTGAAGCTGAAGTTAAAGCATTTTTCTTGTAAAATATGGTTTAAAGTTCAAGGTTCTGAACAGAAATACCTTCATTTTAGGCGTTTTTAATTATAATTCTCACAAACATGGGTTAACTTCAGTAAATATCTAACTGTGTTTGGACAATCCAAAGCAGACACAGAAACACAGTGTCAAAAAACAAAAAAGTATGATCCTGTTTCGTCTGCAGCTTCCTCGTCTGTTCCTACTAAGGAGATAATTTAATAAATTCCTCTTGAATATATGTGATTTAAAAGCACCAGTTAAAGGTTATGCTGCTAAGCTTCACTAGTTAGCTCTTCATTGTTTAGTTAGATTTTAGCAGGTCTAGTTGTGCTACTTTCTTCTTTCCATTGATGTCAGATTTGTTTACTGGCAAAACAAAATCAGTTTCTATATCGGTTCATCGAAATAGAATTTTTATGATTTTCTTTGATTAATTAGATTTAGTCTGCCTCACTGGTGGATTTAATTATGTTCTTAGGATCAATATCCTGTTCAAAGCTTCACGTCAACAACTATAATCTAGTTTCAGCTTTCAGACAGACGGCCTCACATTTTCTTTATAAACTCTTTAATATGTTTAATATGATGCAGAAACTCAAACAAATTCAGGTACTAACATTTTATAGCATCAAACCGTTTATCTTTTTGTTCACAGTTGAAACAAAAAAAATAACTTCCTGTCTTGTTTTTGAGCTTTTGACCATCTAGTGCAGGTGAACTTTACTTGGTTGTTTTGGATTTGAATCGATCATTTACACAATCTGTCATATTTATAGATAATATTTATGTAAATATTTTTTAAACATTTAAAAGACAATAAAATACACACGATCCCATGTAAAATCAAAGCTGATATTTTCTGTTATTTTGAAAGATTTTTGATATTCTTTTTAAAATTTGAATTCTGTATTTAAGTATTTTTTGCTGGAGAATATTAAATTTTTTTCTCTTTTTTTTTTCATTTTCTCCCCCAAATGTTTAACTTGGTTTTATATTGTCATAGTGTATGGTTGCAAATAAAGATTATTTTGTATATTTTTAACGTTAAATTTTTTCCTAATTTTAATATTAAAATATATAATATTATAAATATATAAATATTACAGCTTTTTCCTCAGCTTGTAAATTTAAAAACATACATTTTTGCACGTAAAATTTATTTATTGTTTTTTGCCACTTTAAAGTTTTGATTATTTTGATTATTAATTTCATTCCCATGAAACAAGATGAAAAAAAATGCAATGTGAGTTTATCTAAATGTATCCAAGCAGTTTCACTTACATCCTAAAATATCTTAAATTAATTGAGCCAAATCAACTTCTCTTTTCTAATTTACTCAATGTCAGTGTATACAATGGGCTACTTTGCAGTTAATTAAACTTCAAATGTCTGTTTTATTTTAAGACCACTTTAGGACTTAAAAACACAAGTCATTATAGCTCGAGGCATTTTGACTTCAAAATAATTTAATAAGTGAACATGTGAGAGTTCACTCAACTCATTAAATTAAGTTTATAAGAGACAAAATAAGCATATTTACTGATTTTCCATGATGCACTATTAGAGAGTTAAGACTCCACACAGACTCTTGTTTTTTGTAGTTTGACAAAACAGACATGGTGGTTTTCCATTAGACTTGTTTTGTTTCATAGTAACCAAAACAATTCTTATATATACTCAATTTGATAATACCTAAACAAGACAAAGGTTGTGCTGACTCTAGTTTAAATAAACAATAAACAAAAACCAACCAGCCAAACGACCGACCAACTGACTTGTTTATTCAACTTGTTTATCTTAAGTGAAGTTAAACTTGTTTTCTCAGGTTCATTACATTTAAGTCAACTAGTTTTATACTTTCACCATTTATTTTATATTTCAACTGATCCAGAATCAGAAACAATTGGACCCAATATTGCAGATTCCAAATTAAAGGCATGATGAAAGCTTCTTCGCTTGTTCTTGAGGTTTTGACCATCTTGTTGAGGTGGACTTTGGTTGTTTTGGATTAAGATGTCACAAAGTTGATCAATAAGACATTTTTGTCATATTTCTATAAATGTAAGTAAATATTCTATATTAAACATTTAAAAGTCAAAAAAAAATAAATACACATAATCTCTCATGTGAAATTGAGCCAGATATTTTCTGTTATTTTGAAATTTTTCATTATTATTTATATTTGTTTTGCTTAATTTTGATATTCTTTTACAGTTTTTAATTATGTATTTATTTTACAGTGGCTAGAATAGTACAGTTCTTTCTTTCTTTCATAGTCTAGGGTTGCAAATCCTGTTTATTTTGATTATTGATCTGATAGATTAGATCAGATAAAAAAAATTGCTCAATTTTTATTTTATTTATTCTAATATTCTACTGATTTTCAAAAGCTCCGTTTTTGCCACTGCAGTTGCTGAAATAGTACAGTTTTCTATGTTTTTCATGTCATTTCAATTTATTTATTAATGTATTCATTTATTTACCGGCATATTGCTTTTTAGCTAAATAAATATATATATTTTTTTAAATTACTGATGAAGCTTACAATTGTTTTCTTCTTCTCGTTCTTCTTCTGATTCTAATTATATTTTTAAAGCCATATCAGGTAGAAGAGTTTCTTATAACGAACTTCGTCAGCTGCGGTCACGTGTTCCGGCGGGTCACGTGGTCTGCGGCTTCACGGCAGCAGGAGTCGCTCAGACCGGAGAGTTCAGCCTCCGCCGAACCTCCACACCGGCAGGTAGGATAATTTCACCGCTCCTTCTCCTCCGTACCCGCGTTTAACGGCTCCGGAGAAACTAACCGACTCGTATTTCCCGTTAATATCCGTCAAAGTCGCTCGTTCAGCGCCTGCGGAGGTTTTTATTTTAAATCTGTCTGAGACATTTAAAGGCTTCACGACTCCTGTTTGAGTCTGAGCGTCTTTTTAAGTGTTGATTCTGAAAATATTTAGAGAAGCTCCGACTGTAGCTTGAGGCTTAGAATATAGATAAACCTGATGTTTCCTACGTGTTACGGTTTATTATACCATTTCTCTTTCATGTCTGTTTAGTCAGATTGAAACCTTCAGCCGGTCCCTAAACGCCTCACAGGTTTTATTATGGATATACTTGTATAAGTGGAGATTTACTGTCCAAAATTAACTTATTTTACATCAAATAATCTACAGATGTAACTTGAAGTGCATTTTGAGGATGATATGATTAGCAGATTTTGTATTAATGTTGTGTATTTTTCCTCCAGATGCATTATAGATATTTAAAAATACTAAAATAACAATTTGTCAACTGCTGTTTTGATTAATCCTATGAATTCTTTAAGTTGAACTAAACATACTCAGTCCTAGCTTCTTAAATGGTTTTTAATGGCTGTATATCCCATAAATCGGATATTGAAAGATTTGTTGGACATATAAGCAATTTAAAGACCTCACTCTGGCTCTTGAAAGTTTTTTTAAACATTTATTTGATAGATTGAGAGATTAATCAACGAATAATACAGGTTAATCCAGTGGAAACAGTTCTAAAATATTTGAAAACACTAAATAAAATTGCATTTAGTGCTGAAATAAGCTGATTAATTGATTTCCAGAGAATGTATCACTCATCTATACTCAGTTTTTGCTTCTGAAATGTGAGGATTTGCTGCTTTTCTCGTTTTTTTTAATGATTGTTTATCCCATAAACTTGGTGGCGCAACGGTTAAGTCTCTAGACTACTGATCAGAGGTTCAAGTCAAGATGTGGCCACTGTTGGGCCCTTGAGCAAGGCCCTTAACCCTTCCTGCTCCAGGGGGCGCTGTACTGTGGCTGACCCTGCGCTCTGACTCCCCCAATTGGGGAGAGATGCGAAAATCAGAATTTCCCCTCATGGGATTAATAAGGGATAATAAATAAATAAAAATTAGAGTGTTTGTTGGACAAAAAACTGTTTAAGGACATCTTTTTAATCAATTATTTAGTTGATTTAGGGGTTAATTGAAAAATAATACACATTAATCCAGTGAAAATGCTTTAATATATTTAAAATAGTAAATAAGATTGCTTTTAATGGTAAATGGTCTGTATTTATATAGTGCTTTACTATACCGGAAACGATACCCAAAGCGCTTTACATTATACATCACATTTACCCATTCACACACACATTCACACACTGATGGCGGAAGCTGCCATGCAAGGCGCTTAATGCTGGAATTAGTTGATTGAGCCACAGAAACAAAAAGTTTTAGCTTCTTAAATGTGAGGATTTGCTGCTTTTTGTTACTATACATTCATCTGGTTGAATATTTGAGTGTTCGTTGGACAAATGAGCAATTTGGAGACTTTTTAATGCCATTTATTTTATAGATTTAGAGGGTAATTGAAAAATATTACAGATTAATCCAGTGAAAACAGCTGTAAGATGCAGCTCAGGTTGGATAATCAGCATAAATGAACCGTGCACATTATTAAATACTGCTGTAAATGTGCCACAGTTGGCCAAAGGGTATTTTTTATCCATGTTGGTATTAATTTTGTGAAGAACCTGCATACTCTTTGGCCCAGTGCTGGTGAAAACAACAGCGACGTAGGCTCACGTTGGACGTAGTGCTCAGGAGAAACGTGCCGAGACAGGGAAAGCTAGATTTGTCCTAATCATGTAAACAGGATTAACACTTCTTAAAGTCCTGTCACTCCACCGACAGAGAGTCGTAGGCGACAACTGGCTCTGCTGGATTTGGATCGTGAAGCAGCAGCTGTTGGATCATGTATCTTAAAAAAAACAAACTAAGGTTCTAGTGATAATGTGTAACAGGAGACGTCACTTCAGTAGAAACTGATTCCTGAAAATGAGGAAGAAGCCAAGCAGTGTTTTAAAGTGAAAATGGAAGTGCACACATCCAAAGGTCTCTTCTCTCCGTCAGACTCTTCTGGTGAAACTTGTTTGAAATTCACCGCAAGCAGACGTGTTGAGCTCGACAGTTTTTTGTTCACAGTGCAAACTAAAAACAAAACTAACTTCCTGCCTTGTTCTTCAGCTTTTAACTATCAAGTGCAGGTGAACTTTACTTGGTTGTTTTGGATTTAGAGCTGAAACTATTGATCAGTTACTCAAGCTGTCATATTTATTTACGTACACTACCGTTCAAAAGTTTGGGGTCACCCAGACAATTCCATGTTTTCCATGAAAACTCACTTTTATTCATGCGCTAACATAATTGCACAAGGGTTTTCTAATCATCAATGAGTCTTTCAGCACCATTAGCTAACACAATGTAGCATTAGAACACAGGAGTGATGGTTGCTGGAAATGTTCCTCTGTACCCCTATGGAGATATTCCATTAAAAATCAGCTGTTTCCAGCTAGAATAGTCATTTATCACATTAACAATGTCTAGCTGGATTTCTGATTCATTTAATGTTATCTTCATTGAAAAAAAAGGTTTTTCTTTCAAAAATAAGGACATTTCTAAGTGACCCCAAACTTTTGAACGGCAGTGTACATGTATGTCAATATTATTTATTAAACATTTAAAAGATAATAAAGTCCACATGATCTCGTAGAATTAAAGGTGATTTTTTTTCCTGTTATTAAGATTTTTTCTGTTTAATTTTGATATATTTTTTAAAATATTATTAATTCTGTATTTATTTTTTTACCCTGAGAGTATTACAGTTTTTTATTTTTATTTTTAAAAAAATGTTTAACTTGATTTTATTTTGTCGTAGTGTAATGTTACAAATAATGATTATTTAGTTTATTTTTCTTATTCTATTTATTTTTAATTTATGTTGTAGTTTTAAATTTTTTGCCACTACAGCGCCCGAAATATTACAGCCCTTTTCTCCCTCCTGGTTTTTAAATAAAAAAAAAAAACACACATTTTTGAATGTAAAAATAATTACTTTTTTGCTATTTTAAAATTGTGATTATTTGATTATTTTCATTATTTATCAATTTTTTTAATCAATTATTTGTTCATTTATTTATTTTATTTATCTTGCTCCAGTGCCCGAATATTATTATTTTATTTATTTATTTGTTATATTTTGGGAAAATTTTTTTTTTTTTTATAGTGTAGAGTTACAACTACTAATTAGTTAAATTATTGATTAATCTGGACTTTTCAAAAAAATTTACTCTTTAAACTTTAATTGTTTAAACTGTGAAGAGTTAAAAAGAAAAGCCCATTGGGAACAAATATGTTTAGTTCATCCTGATATATGACAGAAAAAGCAGCAATTTTTTAAATATGAGACTCAGAAACACAAAAATAAGAGTTTAATTTCCTGTTTTTATTGACTAATTGACTATATGATTAGTTATTTCAGCTCTAGTATATTATCTGCTGTAAATATCTTTACCTTTCCTTTACTCTTTTAATCCTAACCCAGTTTTTAATCCCACCTTTATTATACTAGTTGTGGGTGATACTAATATAATATTCATACGTGCTCTTTGATCCTCACTTGTTCTTGAGCTTTTAACCGTCTTGTGCAGGTGGACTTTGCACGTTTTTTTGGAGGATTTAAAGCTGAAAGAATTGTTCGATTACATAATTCATGGGGTGACATGAAAATGTGTGGCTCCAGCTTTGATAATCGGCTCGTCGTTTGTCGTTTTGTCGAACATTTCCAGCTTTAGACTAATATGTAACACAATACAAGGTCTGGATATATTTACAATTCAAATCCAGTGAGTTTGCATTCGTCCTTAATGTTGACTTATTATTGATGTGTGGTTTTCTGATATTCACCGAGCGTGTTCTTGTTTATTTTGGATGAATTTAGTCACATTCAAGCCCACACACTTCAGCTCACATCATGCGTCTATATCTGTGATGAAAAGCATCACGGTGGGCCTGAACGCTGTGGGAGTGAAGCTCGGATACTAAACTTGGAGGTTTGCAGATCGTGCAGACGGAGACGTGGCTGCTCGTCCTGATGCCTCTCATCTAGACTCTTCTGCTTTGTCCATTACATGAACGGTGCAGGTTCAGTCCACAAAGCGCTGCTGCAGCACATTACAGCAACACAGAGCTCACAGTGACGCTCCTAATAGCTCGTTGTGTTGGAACTACTTCTAATGACCAACCAGCTACTTGACAGACTGCTGTGATATTTTATACAGACCTAATATATGTGTGTCACACTGGGCCTTTTTACCTCACTGTTTTTTTCTTTTTCACTCTTCTCAGACAAAATAATTTGTTAGTAAATTAAGAAAACGAAGCAATAATATTCCAGAAAGTGACAGCCTTAATTGTATTTTTGTTGCTTAATGAAGGGTATTACACATGCAAAAACAATGAAATTACCCTTTATATATTCTATAATATGATATATAATGATAAAAACACATTCATTCCATATTTTTAATGTAAAATCTCTATAATTATACAAGTTATCTCATTTAATAAGCAAATCTATGTAATATTACAAAACTAATGCTTCTATTTTTGTTAACTATCACTAATTGTTTTTATTATAGAAACATGTTTCCAGTCTTCAACCCTTTAAGCTATTAAATAAAATAAAAATGGAAATAAAAAAAGGACGTATGTATGAAAATACCGTATATTTTTATCTTTATATGTAAAATAATAAAAAAAAAATTCTGACAAAAAAAGGATTTCAAAGTTATAGGTTTTGATAATATTTTACAATAGACGTAAATTCACAGTTTGTTTTAGTAATTTTATTGATATTATTATGTTTTCCAGAAACATGGAAAGAAAATCACTAAAACCAAAACTATAAATGATAAATTTACGTTCATATGTTAAATATGAATTAAATATTTGCTTTTTCTAAGTTACAACTTTTTAAAACATTATTCTACATTAGTCATTTGAATTCAGTCCATTCTTGTTAATACAATAGTAAATATAAAGGAAATATTTGTGAATTATGATAAATTTGTCTTTTAATGTTAAAAATAAAATCCTCTAAGTTTTTTCTCTCTTTTTAGACATTATTTTAAATTAATTGTGCAAATTCAGTCCATTTTCATTAATATAATATTAAACACATAGGAAATATTTGTTAATTATGATAAATTTGTCTTTTGATGTAATTTTTTTCTCTAAATGTAACATTATTTTAAACTAGTTGTGTAAATTCAGTCCATTTTTGTTAAAATAATAATAATAAAATAAAGGAAATATTTGTGAAACTAAGATAAATTTGTCTTTTCATGTAAAAAAAAACATGTAATTTCTTGTTCTATGGTTATTCTGAGTTACAGCTTTTTAATATTATGTAAATTCAGGTCATTATTGTAATTTTATTGATATTTTCATGTTTTCCTATAACAGAAAAAACCCCATTAAAACTACACATTTTTGTACACTTTTTCATGGTTTCCAGAGGATGAATCCCACTAACTTTGCTTTATTTTATATCTATTTACACATTTTTACAGTGTTTTAACTGCTTCTCAACCAAATAGCCTCCAGATTAAACCGTTTCCCCGAGTCGCTCTGTTTTTAGAGGCCTTCAGGACGGTGGCGACGGGGGGCTGGTGCTGAGGTAGATTATGTAAGCGTTTCAGAGCTCAGGCTGGGGGGTGATTTTCCCTCGTAGAAAGGTCGTTGTAGCTGCGCTGAATGGCTCAGAGCAGGAGGAAGCCGGCCGAGGAGGTCGGAGCTCGGCTTAATGCCGTCCAGGTAACATGGATCAGTCACCTGTAGAGCAGCACCTGAAGGCCTCCTGGACTCTGGTGAGTTTGGTGCTGATCTGAGTTCAGTCTGAATATGTAGAGTGAGAGGAGCTGAAGGCTGAAGCTTTCTGTAGTGCTGCTTTCTTATAATACATTGTTTTTAAAAAAGCATAATTTTAGGGAATTTTTTTCTTTATTTTTTTTACTTTGCATATTTTTTTCTGTATTTTTAAAATATATGAAAATATTAATAAAATCAAAAAATAAACTGAAATTATATGACTAATGTAAAATAATATTAAATCCTATAACTTTGAATAATTAAGTTTTTTTTTAAGTGCGTTACTTTTTCTTTTATATACAGAGATGAATTTAGCCTGATTCACAAAAAACTTTTCATTTTAGTTTTAACTAATAGATGAAACTGTTTACTCAAACTATACTATAAAAATGTTTCTAAATTAACTATTAACCCAAAAAGATTCTGTAATTTTACATACATTTTGCTTGTTAAATTAGAGTTTTCTTGGATAATTATAAACAAAACAGTTGAATGAATGGGTTTTCGTTAGTATATATTATTATATAGTATAGGTAATTTCAGTGCTTTTACACGTGTAAATTTACTTCATTAAACATTAAAAAAGACAAAAAATACACATAAAATTATGACTATTATTTTCTGTTCATTTACGGTGTTTGTTTCTTTACATTTTTAGGGGCTACAAATAATGATTACTTTATTTACTAATCTGAAAATTCTTTAGTCTGGGGAAAATGAGGTAAACATGCCCATTGTGACACAAAAATATCTGGTTTAACTGGAAATGTGACAGAAAAAAGCAGCAAATCTTTAAATATGAGTAGCAGAAACCAAAAAGTTGCACTTTAATCCCGTTTTTGTCGACTAATTGACTAAATGATTAATTATTTCACCTGTAGTATCTTATGTGGTGTAAATAACTCTAACCTAGTCGTTACCCTGCTGAACACTTTCCATCAGTACACCACCTTTATTATATTAGTAGTGTGTGATATGAGTGAGATAAACTGTAATCTAATAGATGAATCATACTGTAGATAATACATTTAGTGATATCGGTATTTATTGACACTAACTGTTGGTGATTCAGTGATACGAGTTGGTGAGAATGTTTTTTTTTTTTTAAGATCTAATGAATTAAGATACTTCATGTCAGATGTAAACTTTTTTTTTTTTAATTTTGCAGCCTTCCTTTACATTTTAAGAGTTTTAAACACACTTTGATAATGATCCGATTGCTCTGTATGTCCATAAATTAAAGGAACATCATGATGTGTTCCTGCTGTTGTTCTCAGCAGGTTATAATGTGCTGAGTTTAATTTTGATCTGTGGTTCATTAGGTCTGTTAGAGTTCAGTTGGTGCAGCGGCTGCCAGTCTGAATGGTCTCAGAGTCCATCCAGCTGGAATGCAGCTCAGATTTAGTCACTCTAAACTCACTCAGTGTTGTTCCAAATACAAGCTGTGGGAGATTTCTACCTTCTTTTAGTTCAGGCGACACTCAGACTTTCTGCCCTTATGTCATGTTTTTAATTACAAACACATATCTGAGAAATATCCTGAGCTCAAACTGAAAGTGCTGTTTTGCCAACCGGAGTAATTACAGGTGCTGAGCAACGTGAGCAGCTCATAATGACACTCATATGACCGCTACTGACGTTAGTAGGGATGAAACAAGGTGCAGTCAGGACAAGGGGAAGTCTGAGGAGTGAAACTGACTCCTGTTTCACTTGATTTTGGAGTTAAATAACGAGTTTGAGCTCAGAAAACAGGCTCTTCATTTGTGTGTTGGTACAGAGATCAGTTAGAAAGACAGAAAACACCAACCTACGTCAGGTAAATACTGAAGTAATGTAACATGGAAGTGTAATGTGACACTTTGTGTGCTGGAGAGAGACAGAAAACAGCTCTGATAAGCCAGATTTGTTTGGACATGTAGTCTGCTGATTAATTTAATCAGTAATCTCAATAACAACATGTTTATGGAAGTGTAGTGGCTTTTCACACGAAGGTAAGAGGAGGTTTCTTTTATTTATCTTGTAATTTTAGACTTAAAACTTGAAGTTATCCATTTAAATGTGTAAATCTCTGTTACTGGCTCTGGTTTAGACTGAATGGGAACCGTTGTTCTTGACATGTTTGTAATGAAGCCTCATTTTCAAGGCAGTTTAGTTCATAAATCATGTTTCATACATGGAGGTAGATTCAAGGTGCTGTATAGAAGACAGATATTAAAATAAAAACTTAAAATGAGAAGAATATGACAAATAGATCTATATAAATTAAGAAATAGGTAATAAAGGTAGTAGACCTTGAGTTTTAAAGGTGTTTAGTTTAAACTATTTTGTAAACTTTAAGGTTTTCGGTCTGAATTTAAAACTTCAATAGTTGAGGCATCACTGAAATTACTGAAAAAGATAAGAACACTCAAATAATCTTTACGTGATGTTCTTGGGTGTTTTTTCTGAAGTGACAGTTCTAATTATACAAAGCACAGATAAGAGTTTGACATGTTCCATTTGTGTTTGTCTCTTTATCTATTTAGACGTGACTAAACGTGTTATCTGTCACGCTTTCCTTGTTTTCACACAACAGAAAGATTATTATAGAATTCACCCTCTTTTAGCCCAGTGTGAGAGATGAACCACTCTGCTGTGACAGTCTATGTTTGCATTTTTTATATTAGAGGAAACTTTCAGTGCAGTTGCTGTACATTCTGGATGGATTAAACTAGAACAAGACGTGTTATAGACGCTAATACAGCAGTATCTTGTAGTAACAACAGAGGAACATCTAATACAAGCTGTAATTGGGGAAAAGTCTTTGCGAAACAACTTAATCAATGTGAGAAATCAATGGATATGCTTTGACATAAGACAGTAACCTTAAACCAGCTAAAAGAAAGTGTAAAAGTTTTGATGATGGTGTAAATAAGATCAAGATTTTACACCTGAAAGATCAGATTTAAAGGCTTAATGGAGGTTTAACAGCATTTACATCTTTCTTCACCAGAGGTTCATGAAGTGAACAATATGGTTTGGTACAGATTTCTACAAGTCTGCCACTATATTGAGCAATTAATGAAAGTAAATAAAAATTAATGGATGATATTTTACTGAAAGTCTTCATGGAGGCCTATAAATGGAGGGTGAATCAATCTCAAAACATTTAAGGGTTTATAACAAACTCAAGTGTTTAACTGAAGGGAAACTGAGAATTTATTTGGGCTACAATTAAAAAACTTTAAGTTGAGATTTAAGATCAAATCTCCGATCTATCTAGTTTAACAGAGACATTATACCAAATCTAAGTGTTGGACACATTGAGGGTTTTCTGTAGCAAATTTCTGTCATATATTTAGGTCTTTTCCAGTGTTATTTCTTGCTGGCAGGAGATTTGTGAGATTTTGCAAAAAGTAATTTGTTTGGACATTTCATTTAAACTACTAGACCTTGGATTTGGTGACATGCCATCAATAAGGATACCACTAATATTAGTGATCTATTAAAGACTTTAAGTGGAGCTGTATACAAATACCGACAATAGATGGTTGGATTGACATTCTTAACGTTATGTTCAAGATGGAAATAATTACTTTTACTGCCAAACTGCAAAGATCAGTTCAGTAGATTGATGTGATGCAGCCAGTCTTTAAGTTTTATAAGTCTGGATTTCTATTTTTACTTTTGTTTTTTGTCCTTTTCATTGAATTTTTATTTATTTGAATGGGCCATATACGCCTATGTGCCCTTTTCTCAAAAGCATTTTTTTCAATGAAGATAACATTAAATGAATCATTAATCCAGTGCAGACATTGTTAATGTGGTAAATGACTATTCTAGCTGGAAACAGCTGATGTTTAATGGAATATCTACATAGGGGTACAGAGGAACATTTCCAGCAACCATCACTCCTGTGTTCTAATGCTACATTGTGTTAGCTAATCATGTTGAAAGGTTAATTGATGGTTAGAAAACCTTTGTGTAATGATGTCAGCACATGAATGAAAGTGTGAGTTT
This sequence comes from Amphiprion ocellaris, assembly GCF_022539595.1. Taxonomy (NCBI): domain Eukaryota; kingdom Metazoa; phylum Chordata; class Actinopteri; family Pomacentridae; genus Amphiprion; species Amphiprion ocellaris. Next base: position 19,039,551 of record NC_072787.1, on the reverse strand, counting down.
TCATGGAAAACATGGAATTGTCTGGATGACCCCAAGCTTTTGAACGGTAGTGTAGGTGTATTTAAATTAAAAAAAAGGAACACTTCAACTCTTCAGTGTCCTTTCACATCCCATCATCATCTGATATCAAAAGAGGACGTCAGCACTTTATACACAGAAGCCCAGTAAAACCTGTTGCAGTAAAAATCACTGGGTCATTATTGACCCAGTTTGGACCAGTGGAGCTTTGACTCACTGCAGGATAATTTGAATTGAAAACCAACGGACCTCATGTGAGAATATTTTATGATTCACCAGTCTGTAAATTGTTGCTCGTTGACTAATTATTCTGCAGGTATTTATTAGGAATTGAATTCATAAAAACCAATTTAAAGAATACAATGAAGAACTTCACCCTGTCTAACTTCAGATTCTGCTGTAAGAAAAGAGCAGACAGATGACGGTGTTTCGTGACCTTGGAGAATATTTATAGTGTAGCTGTCAGCAGTGCAGGGTTTGACATTAAGCTAGACACTAAAATTATCTTTCTAAAGCAAAGTGGTCTGTGGTTTATATGAGAGGAGGTGAGAGCCACAAAGACATTAGACAAGATTATATTATAGGCTACTTACAGTGTTGGTGCAACAGAAGACGACGTGCAAAAGAACCCTGAGGCACCTTAATAACTGCTGAAATATATAAGCTGCTGTGCTGAAATGTGTCTACAAAAATTATAAAATCTAAAAAAAAAAAAACTTCCAGTAAAGTAGCAAGCCATGACAATGATGATGATGTGTTTACATAATATTAGTGTGTCCTAGTTTATATTTGGTTTCAATACAAGAACACAACCAAAAACTGTCATAGATTATCATACAAAACGGGACTTTCATAGTGTAAATCTCACACATCATGAAAAATAGTGACGAAAATCTCCAGTAACTGACGATATCAACTCAAACTGGGTCAGTTTTGGCCCATTGATTACGTTCTGTTTCCCCGTGGAGACAGAAACTCACTGTCCTCTCTGCTCTGCTGGTTGCTGCAGTCAGTCGAGGCCCTGATTAAGTCTTGATCAGCTCAGGACTCTTTTGAGGAAAATGGGACAGAGCCGCTGTGTTTAGGGACCCGGCATGCATCTCCTTTGCAGACTATTCTGAACAACAGGAGCCCTACGACAGGGACGGTGGCCTAGTAAGACAGGAAAAAGATTACATGCTTTGATTCTGCTGGTAAAGGCATCAGATTCAGAAGCTAGGACAGCAGAATTTCTTTGAAACACAGTGTGGATGCTGTGTTTTTGCTGGCAGGTGGACACCATGAACTACGTGGGGCAGCTGGCGGGGCAGGTGCTGGTGACAGTGAAGGAGCTGTACAAAGGCCTCAATCAGGCCACTCTGTCCGGCTGCATCGACGTGGTCGTGGTGCGACAGCCCGATGGGACGTTCCAGTGCTCCCCTTTCCACGTCCGCTTCGGAAAACTGGGAGTGCTGCGCTCCAGAGAGAAAGTGGTGAGTGTTTGCACACTCAAAGTATATGACAAATATGTCCTATCATGATTGTTTGGTTTTTAAGTTTCTGCAAATTTTTTAGGGTCAGTTTTCACAGATGATTATAGAATATTAGGTAACGATAACGACACACCCCAGCTGGATGTTGGATGGATGGATGGATGGACGGATGGACGGACGGACGGATGATAGAAATGGATGGATGGATGGATAGACGGATGGATGGATGGAGATGAATGGATGGATAGAAAGATGAATGGATGGATGGATGGATGGATGGATGGAGATGGATAGATGATAGAAATGAATGGATAGAGATCGATGGATGGATGGATGGAGAGATGGGTGGGTGGGTGGATGGATGGATAAATGGATGGATGGATGGACAGATGATGGTGGATGGATGGATGGACAGATGATAGAAATGGATGGATGGATGGATGGATGGATGGATGGATGGATGGACAGATGATAGAAATGGATGGATGGATGGATGGATGGATGGATGGATGGACAGATGATAGAAATGGATGGATGGATGGGTGAATGGATAGAGATGATGAATAGAGATGATAGATAGATAGATGGATAGATGATAGATGGATAGATGGATAGATGGATAGATGGATGGATGGATGGATGGATGGATGGATAGATAGATAGATAAATAGATAGATAGATCATTCAATGACAGAAACATCATTATGCATATTCACAGTTACTTCAACTATGGAAAGGAAAGCTAATTTGAAAAACTCTGAAATTGTAGAGTCTGGGTAATGAAAACTATGTAGTGAAAAATAAAAGCAGTGAAGTCTACCTAGTAAGTTCAAAGCAATGGTTGAAATAAATGGTCGAAAATGTTAGGGAAAACTAGTAAATTGCTCCCTGACTATAGTGAATAACTAGTGAAAATATGGAGCTAAATATTGGATAAATAGTTAATATAGATGCTAGATTAATAGTAATGCTAAAAATAATTTTAAAAAATAGAAGGATAGCTACTGGAAATGGGGTTAAAAATAAGTTGAAATAATTGGCTAAATGCAATGGATACATGACAATAATGGATAACTGGTGGAAATATAGAGCCAAATGTTTTCTAAATGGTTAATTTAGATGCTAGATTAACTACAATGCTGAATTTAATGGAAAATGGTTTGATAGTTACTGCAAATGGGAAAAAATTGAAATAATTGAATAAATTAAATGGTTATGTGGCTTAAACATCCAGGTTCGGCCTCCTAACGGTAAACTGACAAAAACTGACTGTTCAATCATATGAAATCATTTGTAACAATATTTATAGTAGTTTAAAACCAAATTAAAGCAGTTTAAAGGTTGATAAAAGGATACTACAGCTCATCTTACAGAGTTGGGAATAATAATCGAATCGTTAATGTTTTGCTCTTCCTGTAATCTTGATGCACCTTGATCACTAATCATTTTGGGATATGTCAGTTTGCAGATTGAACCAACCATTTCAGAGTGTTTTATAACTGCTCTCTCCTTCCATCTCAAGCACATTACCATCCATCCAGTCCACTCACTGCTTCCCACAGGAGCAGATTCCACTTTCTCTCTATTTATAGACACTGTAGTGGTCAATGAGGATGAAGACAGGAGGCGCAGACTGAAGCTCTGTTCAGCCTCTTATTCTTGACTTGCAAAGCTTCATCCCATTCAGAAAAAAAAAACTGTCTTACAGAAGAGTCTTATCTGTGTTGTAGACATACAGCAGAGCCAGACGGTGCAGGAAGTAGTCTGTGGTCGACAGAGAAGATGGTTTCACTGATTCTTGTAAATCATGTGGGTGGGGGTTGAAAGCATCTTCGTCACTGTTTGTTGTAGACAAACCAAGCAGTAAAAAACAGAACAGAACCTTATCTTGGCCCCAAATGTCAGCAAATGTCAGCACCTTGAAGACAGTTCCATTTTCAGTTTAGAGATGGAATAAATCATGCAATCACTACATGTTGTATGGCTGTTTATGATGTTGACCTATTTACCAACCTAATTCCACCCAGGCAACAAACTTTGAGTTAAATCCTGTTTGTGTAAATCGTGAATAGAGGCCATGAAAAGCTGTTTAACTCTGTGGCACGGTATTTATGAGCTGTATTGGAGACATACATATTGTACTTTCCTTTTAAGCCTCATTAGAGCTTGTTAAAACCCGAGGCCATCTGAGGAGAACATGGTGACCTGGTACACAATAAGCAGTGTAAGAGTGTGTAGCAGCCTCTGAAGTGTGTTGTTTGACTCTGCAGATCGACATAGAGATCAATGGAGAACCTGTGGAACTCCACATGAAGCTTGGAGACAATGGAGAGGCCTTTTTTGTGCAGGAGACGGAGCAGAATAATGTGAGTTATGAAGAAGAATTTCATCTTCTAGCAGAGAGAAATTATGCTTAGTTCTTTGCTAATTTCTTCCTCTAATTCAGGAGATCGTTCCGGCCCATCTGGTGACCTCTCCGATCCCCACGGAGGAGGCTCTGCTCAGGAGCAGAGAGCCCAGATGTGTGGAGACCAGCCAGCCTCTCGGACCAGAAGACCCGTCCTCCGGAAACCTCCAGCTCTGCTCCAGCTCGGCCGGCAAGAAGAAGAAGAGACGCAGGAGGAAGCACAAAGCTGAGCCTCGCAAGGAGGAGCAAACGACATGTGGGGAGCTGGAGCTGTGTGAGCTGAGCTCCGATGAAGAGCAAAATACACACAACGGACGGTGAGTTCACGGAGAATTTTGATCTGCCGTTCAAGTAACCGTACCGTAAAAGTTGTGGTTTCCTCTCATCAGAGCGTCTTCGCTGTCGGTGATGAAGGACAACATGGACCACAGGCAACGTTCTCCGCTCACCGGCCTGGAATGGGACAGTTATCCCTTCTCTGATGGAGACTGGTCTCCCTGCACGACGTGAGCGCCTTCACTCTGTACATTTAAATATTTACACTGGAAAAAATGCCCCTCTCAAAACAAGAAAAAAATAACTTATTTCAAGGAACTTTTACCTTGAAATAAGTGAAAAAATTTGCCAATAGAACAAGTGAAAATGGCTTGGTAAGATTTCTTGAAATGAGATATGATTTTTAGAATATTGAGATCTTAAAATCAGCTGGAAACATTTATTTTAAGCTATATTTTACCAGGATTGTCAAGCTTAGGTGTCTTAAAATAAGCCAGATATGCTTTAAAAAAAAAAAAAAAAAAAGCAGTTTTTCACTCAAAAATAGATTTTTGCTTGCATGTAACCTCCTAATTTGAGATGTATAAAACTTATTTTGAGTTTTCTTGTAAAATACAACTCAAAACAAAATAATTTCAAGATTGTTTGACTTAACAAGATATTTAAGATGCATTGTCTTAAAACAAGTAGGCACAGATTGGCAGCCATGCTTCCGTCAGTCTGCCCCAGGGCAGCTGTAGCTGCAAATGTAGTTTACCACCACCGAGTGAATGAATGAATAATGGATTCATTGTGAAGCGCTTTGAGTGCCTTGAAAAAGCGCTATATAAATCTAATCCATTATTATTATAAGTTCCTCCATCTTGCTGAAATGTCTCTTGTTAAGTGAATTTATCGTAAATCAAGCGGGATGAGACATTTTGACTAAAAATAAGACAAATAGACTTGGTAAGATGTTGAGTTTTTGCAGTGTACGTAGTTCATACCAGCACGGAGAAACAAGAAGACAGTCTTTTTTATCAAAGCAGGCTGAGCTGACTCAGTGGAAATGTGGCTATTTCTGCTTGCATCAGGGACGTGTCCGAGCCCATGTCGCCCAAGAGTGACTCGGAGCTGATGGTGAAGCCGACAGAGAGCATGCTCAGGGCCGAGTCCCACATGCAGTGGACCTGGGGGGAGTTCCCAGAATCCACCAGGGTACGGCTCCTTAACTCACACACTATCCTCAGTTGTGCATAACTAAAAACATTGCTCAGATATGCATGTTTTTTTCCCCACTTTTGCCGTTTTGTTTCCAGGTCAACAAAAAGGACAAATCAGAGCCAAAGACGTTGACCATCACCCCCTCAGAGAACACACACTTCAGGGTTATTCTGAGCTCAGAGGCGATGGAGGACGACTCAAGAGAAAAACAGAGAACAGCAGATCCTGTCTGCAGCATTGTAAAACCGGAGCCTCGGACCATCAAACCGCAGCCTCCTAAAGCGTCATTACACGATACAAACATTACCGAACCCAAACCGCCACTTTCAGGTTTAATGTCGAGCAGCTTTACCTCAGATCCAAATCCAACTCACTCAGAACTCAGCACAAATAACGTACGCAAGACCAGGTGGACGTCTTCACCGCCGAGCTGCAGGGCCAACGGCTCTGTCAGCGTAGGAAGTAACCCGGCTGGAGACCCAGCAGCTGTTGGTCCCGATACAAGAGGCTCCCCTAAAACCACCGACTCACCCAACAAGAGGAGAGGTAACTGCCTTCATACATCACTCTGAACACATTGTTGTAGTAGGTTTAGTTCATTACTGGGCTGATAAAGAGTTGTCACTCACAGGCAGTCAGGCTGGTAAATGACTTTTACACACACACACTGTACTGGACTATTTCACTGAACTCTCCACACGCACATAAAGTAGAACAGCTTACCTTGATGCGCTATAGAATCACTGCTGCTATCACTTTACCACTGCCATAGTCACTTTATTTAAACCAATGGTTACAAATGCACACTGCTCTGTATGACGAAGTATGCTTATTTATTACTCCACCAAGGAATGCAGCGGAGTTACATGATGATCAGCCTTGGTCTGTCTGTCTGTCTGTCTGCAACATTACTCAAAAATGGACTAACAGATTTAGATGAAATTTTCAGGGAAGGTCAAAAATGACACAAGGACAAATGCTGCATTTCTGACAATGCCATATGGGGGAATGAACAGCCTTGGCGGAGCACTGCGCTCTCTGAATGCTTTTATTGTTTAAATTGCAATTGTTTTTCTCCATTGCGTTGATTTGGTCAAGGAGGATCAGCAAAGTAAGAATTTTTGCTGTATAGAATCACTGTCTTGTTTTCTGTGCATATGACAATAAACCTTGTGAATTTGGAATCTTAAAGGCACTTCAGAGGAGTATGGATACAAAAATGATCATTCAAGACAATACATTTACAGGATAAGTGTCGGAAAACAGGAGTAGAAAGCTGCAATTTCTAATCTAGATTGCTGATTTCTACATTAACAGATCCTCTTAGGGACTGTATGAAAATGAGTGGGATGGAGATTCATTTATCTTTATTACAAAGCCTTCCTTTATTTTGAAAAATACTCACCCTCATAACTCAGCACAATATTTATGGCAGTCATGAGAAAATAGTGAAAATACAGAATCTGACTGCTTGTATTTTGGAGAAAAGAGCTGCCTCAGATTAAATATAATAAACCTCACAAGGAAAAATATACAAATAAATCTACAAGGAGAAAAAGTGTCTAAATTGACTGCAGAATAGATTTAAAAGCTTTAATTGTACCTGCTTAACAAGAAATATAGTAAGAAAGTATGAGAGTAAATGAGTATGACAGTTGTTCTTATGTTGCATCTAAAATGACGTGGGAAAGTCTGTCTGTGGATTTGTGTATGTGAGGGTAACACCCAGTCTAAATGTATGTCAGTGCTACCAGGAAGGATGTGGTCTGTGTTGGGGCTGCTATGCATTCACAAGCAGAAGTCAAAAAAGGAAGCGAAAAAAATGAACTCAGCAGTTTGTAAGTAATTGTGTCTCTCGTCTTTTTTTTAAGGTGTGAGGAAGAGGAGCCAACATCAGGGACCTGAAGACATTTACCTGGAAGACCTGAATGTACTTGAACCTGACGTTGCTGCTCGGTATTTTCCAAAAAGGTGCAGAATTCTTTCAGTTTGAAGTTATAATACCTAATTTAGAATGATTAAATTATGTATAAATATTGCTACCCAGCCCTAGCTGTAAACAGAGCCTCAGAATGGGTGAAAATAAGTGGAATCATTGTGCTTTTTGAAGCAAATGCATGTAGCAGCAACTACTTTAACAGATCTGTGATTCTAGTGTCTGATTTCTGTCTGTTTCAGTGAGTCTGAGCAGGTTCCTAAACACTGGGTGGAGACTGGGCGGCACTCTGGATCCCAGTCGCCTCAGTCGGTGGGCAGCGCTGCAGCCGACAGCGGCACCGAGTGTTTGTCCGACTCTGCCGGCGACCTGCCTGACGTCACGCTGTCACTGTGCGGGGGCGTCGGAGAGAACTCAGAGATCCCTAAAGGTGATTAACTATCTCTGGTATCAGATGTTAAACTGGAGGAACTCTGGTAGAGACGTGAAATTCCAGTTGGCACAGTAGTTTTGCCTTTGACACTCCTGTAAAGTTCATTTCTCTGGAGCATGGGGCATTTTAATTGTCCAAAAATGGCAGAAACCAAAAAATCCCAATAAACATTGTTTATATCTCATTGTTAACTCCATTACAAACCATTTCAAACTCACTTTACCTCATAGATCATGGCTCAATGAGGATAATTCACTCATTTTTCATTTAAAAACATGCATGTTACAAATCTTTTAATGTAGATTAGAATAATGTATATATAAAATAAAATAGTATTATAAGACATTGATTTCCTTAAAGTTTTATTTTACATTTTGAATATTTTTCTTATTATGGAGGGATGTTCATAAATTAACAGAAGACACCTCTTCTGTTCAATATGTGAAATTAACCATTGTTGTTTACACTTATTAAGCCAAGCAGAAGAAGTTTCATGTCGAAAAAACACTTTAAACTATTTTTATTCAGATTTTTTTTTTTAAACTTTAAAATGGGTCAATTTGTCCCATAACATAACTGGAGGGTTAAAAGCCAAATACAGCATGAAAACTACATTGCTCATACAGATTACTACGATATTTTGTATCTTAGAGGTGAGAAAACTGAGATTTATCATATATTTACCTCTGCAGCATTTGTTTCCTTTGTGTGTGTTTCTACAGTTTTAGCTGAAATCTTTAGTCTTTTACATATTTTAAGTTCTTAGCCTAACCTCTCATCTAAATTGTTATTTAATGATCTGATAACTGATCATCAAATGTATTTATTACTGAAAACTTTATGAGTCTAAATACATCAACCCAGCCCAGTCATATTAATGGAAGCAGAGTGGGAGCAATATTTCACTAAAGTTTACTAATCAAGTCAAGACCTAAGCTAAGCTATTACTCACTTTAAAGCCTTAGTCTTTTACACCCAAATTGGTTCTGTAGGAGGTTTATTCTTTTTCAAGGGTTTGTTTTTTCTTCTCAAGAGCTTTCTAAAGGGAATCTTTGGATTTTTTTGGGTTTCTCTCCATAAAACTGTGTGAGTTGATTTAAGCTGTGAAATGGTTCTATAGTAGTAAAACTGATTTGTGTTTCACTACTAATCATACTTATGTACATAACAAATAAAGCTTTGAATCCTGGACATCCTGGTTTAAGAGAGTTAAGTGGGATTCCTTATATGTTTAAACTTTTATGTTCCTTTACTTGCAGAGAAATTCATGGAGCACATCATCACCTACAACGAATTTGCTGAGAATCCAGCGATTATCGACAATCCAAACTTGGTGGTTAGAATTGCTAACAGGTGAGTCTTCCTACTCCCTCACTCTCTCATTATGTATTTATTTATTTAATATTCCATAATAAACTGTGACATTTGCATGATATAGCTAAAAAAACACTTTATTTTCCAGGTATTACAACTGGACACTGGCAGCACCATTGATACTTAGCATGCAAGCTTTCCAGAAGAACTTGCCAAAGGTATCTGATAATCTGTGTTTACATTCAGCTGCTTATATCTGCACATTGAGCCTGTTTACACATAAACCTGTTTTTTTTTTTTTTCTTTTAATGTCAGGCTACAGAGGAGGCCTGGGTGAAGGAGAAAATGCCAAAGAAGTCTGGACGCTGGTGGTTCTGGAGGAAGAGCAGCGTGAAACAGGTGTGATAAATAACTTATTTATTCAGCACATTTCCATCTGTAAAGTTGAGCGTGGGAATCCCATTCAGTCTGAGTGACTTTGCATTGTAAATAAGTCTAGACGGATGGAGGAACATGCCACTATTTTGCATTATTATGTAAAGACTCTTATGAAAGAGCCTTAATAGTATACCTTTCACTGTACAGTGGTGTTTGATGATGTTTCGTCCTCTCCCCAGTTATCATCAGAGACCAAGTTGGAGCGACAGGAGTCTCTGACCAGAGAGAGTCCTGCCCTCCAGCAGGCCCCAGAAACACAGTGAGTCAGCAACAAAGCTCCAGCTTGCTCATAACACAACAGTCACACACCGACGCAGCAGTGTTGGGTAAACATGTCACACACAGGGTGGATTAGCGCGTTAGTCAGCCGTCATTTCGTGACTCATTAAAAACTCTCCCCCGAATAAATTCTTATAGAATTTATTTGGAGATTAACTGTGCTGGAAATCATTAAGGATGTTTTTAGTTTTAGTGTAAAAAAAAGAAGGAATCATAAGCAGATGAGGAGGTCTGCTGCCCTCTGCTGACTGTACATGACCCCGAATCACAACATCTTGTATAAATGTGTCAGTGAATGACATGGATTTCTGCTGTTTTAATCAACTTTCTTCTTGCCAGATGCACAGTTTGCTCCGGTCTTGACACAGTTTTCTGGTCTGTATCGTCTCTCTTGCAGACAGAAAGCTGCCGAGTGGTCGAGCGATGATGAGACTAAAGAGCTGAACGCCGTGGCGCCTGCTCTGACACCTACTGAGCGCGTGCAGACTGAAGGCCCAGCACCGTGTCACTCTTACAAGAAATCCCTCCGCCTGTCGTCCGACCAAATAGTAAGAGTCAGCTGTGATTAGATTAGGAAAAGACAAAAATAGACCCCTCAATCTGAGTCACCGTGTTTGTGATTATGCAACCTGAAGGAAAAGAGGCAAAAGGGCAGGTTTAATTTATTCTGATTATTTATTTTGTGCATAAAACAACAACAGTAGGATTCTCTTACTGACTCCCTGCAGCCTGGAAAAGGAGAACTGTGTTTACCTTGTGATGCCAACAGTAGTGAAATCTCATTTTGATGAATTACATGAAGATAGGACAGAGATAAACGCTTTAATACAAAAAATGACAGTGCAGCGCACACTTGTACATACAAACTGTACGCAGTGACAAGTTACAAAATGGACAGAAATAAAATAAAGTAGCAGTGAGATGCAAAGCAAAATCAATGACAAGTAAATCTAAGTAGTTGATCTTAGGGGATTGTCATGGCTGTCGGTGAAAGACAAGCTTTTATTTTATTTACATTTCTAAATCTGATGGGGCAGAGACATTGGAAGTATTATTTTTAATTCAATTCATAGTTTGGTCTTTCCGGATGTGTCTCAAAAAGGCTGGTTTTCCATGGATGTTGCAGAGGATGTTCATGGACTCTGGAGGCTGTTTCTTCAAAATGTACTCTGCCGTTAAAAAGTTTGGGGTCTCCCAGACAATTTCATGTTTTCCATAAAAACCTCACACTTTTATTCATGTGCTAACATAATTGCACAAGGGTTTTCTAATCATCAGTTAGCTTTTTAACAACATTAGCTAACAGGAGTGATGGTTGCTGGAAATGTTCCTCTGTACCCCTGTACCCAGCTAGAATAGTCATTTACCACATTAACATGTCTAGACTATATTTATGATTAATTTGATGTTATCTTCATTGAAAAAAAAACTACTTTTCTTTCAAAAATAAGTACATTTCTAAGTGACCTTGAACTTTTAGATGGTAGTGTACGTCAAAACCCAGATGAAATATAGAATCTGTCTCTGATATTCAACAGCTCCTCTGATCAAAGTGGCAAGTTTGTGTATAAAATATTGTAATTTCAGAGTATTTTGATGTGAAATTAGTTCATTACAACTGTGTGGCTTCCTTTTTTTGTTTTTCTTTATATTTTATTTTGATCTAAGTGCTACCTTGCTCTTTGATTTTTCACGGTTCTAAAACTTTTTTAGATGAAGTCTAACTGAAACCAATGAGAGCATGCATCATTAACAAAATGTTGTTATAAACTGGAATCTAATTGTTGTGCGTCTCGTCCAGGCCAGCCTGAAGCTGAGGGATGGACCGAACGACGTCACCTTCAGCATCACCACCCAGTACCAGGGAACGTGTCGCTGTGAGGGAACCATCTACTTGTGGAACTGGGACGACAAGGTCATCATCTCCGACATCGATGGCACCATCACCAAGTACGGGAAATGTGCACACCTCTTTCTTATGTTGTATTAATTCTCAGGGTGTAAAAGTAAATGCAGCTGTCCTTTTCTGTTTGGCACAGAATGTTCAGTTCGTTCCAAACTTTAACTGTGAGAACCGGCTATTTATTCCCAGACCGGAAAATCTAGACCTCTAGCCAGAACATTTTGGCAGCACAGTTGTCATATATCAGCTATAGCATGCGGATCTTTAATGCTGGGCAGACACTGTTCAGTTTTACTACTTTTGTCTAACATATTAACCCCCGCTACATGTTTTAAATCAGCCAGAACCTGCCACTTTCTTTGCTCACACTGTACGGATCAATTGACCGGCCATCGAGTGGAAGCTCCGGAAAGTTTATTGAGACGAGATGTGTGGAATTTTTGACACTAAAGCTATGAAAGTGCACTGCTAGCTTTAATGTTTCTTTCAAATTAACTATAAATATGTTTCACTAGTTTCAGTGTTGCAATGGAAAACGGCTGACCATAGTATTTGGAGTGACTTTACCTGTAGACACTGAAGTGGCAGTTGGTGTCCTTTAGTCTGACGCTTCAAATTAAAACAGTGTCTCTGCTCGTTTGTACTGGATGTTTCATTTATTGACAACAATTGCAGGTAAGTAATCATTCAGTCAACTTTAAGTCTCCAATAAACCAAAATTATACAACCTGACAACATTCACCTGCTTGACACGGCATTTGATGGCTTTCTCTACTGGCAATTGGTCTCTGTCCAGATTTAATTCCTGGAGATTCTTTGCCCTGTCCTCTTCTGGAATAGATAGCAGCACCTTACGGTTGTTACTCATCCATTTTGTCAAATGGAAGCCTCCTTTTTGACAAATGGTTGTTAAGTCCTTGACCATTTCAACAGCATCATCTTCTAATGGCAAACTTTTAAGACAGTCGTCCATGTAGAAGTTCCTCTTGACTGTCAGTTACATCAGCAGGGAAACTGTTTTGGTTGTCTTCTGCTGTCTTTCGGAGGGCATAACAAGCACAGCTAGGAGAAGACACCACCCTAAACAGATGCAGTCATCCTATATTCTACCAGTTCCTGAGATGCATCGCCCTCAGGCCACCACAAGAACCAAAGGAAGTCACGATCTTTCTGTGCCACATTGACTTGATAGAACATTGCTTGAACATCAGTCATCAGGGCCACAGGTTCTTGTTTGAATCGGATAAGGACTCCTAACAAAGAGCTGGTGAGGTAAGGGCCTTGTAGAAGCTCCTTATTGAGAGATTTCCCTTTATACTCTGCTCCACAATCAAAAACAACACGCAGAGTTCCTTTTTTGGGATGGTACACTCCATGGTGCGGAATGTACCACACCTTACCATCAGACTTTTCCAGCTCTTTTTCAGGTACGCACTCAGCATATCCCTTACTGATTACATCGTTGAGAAAGTTGGTGTATTCTCGGTGGAACTTCTCATCTCTCATAAACCTTCTTTTCAATCCAAGCATACGTTGCCTAGCAACACATTGATTGTTTGGCAGAGAAATGTCTTTATGTTTAAAGGGAAGTTCCAAGGTGTAATGACAATTTTGGATCTTGCATGAATCCTTCATGATTTCCAAGAACTTCATGTCATCCCTTGACATTTCCTCTTTGTCTTCTGATGACCGTTCATTAAAATCATGTTTGTGCTGATTGATCAGCAGCTGCTCCAAGTTCGTAATGGAGATTCTATTCACAGAAGCAACAGGGTTGCAACTCTTACACTGTTCTTCTCTGTGTCCTGAAAGGGGGGCATTGGTCCAATGTGTGACCTTTAAAACAGCATATACAAGAGTTGGGAGTGTGAGCAGATGCCTTGCTTTGCTTAAACCTTCCTAGATCTTCCACTATTGGTGTTTCAATGGTGGTAACAGTTGCAAAGCTGTCTCCTTTGAATCTGGGTTTGCTTTGTGGGTTTGACCTTAATTTGTTCACAGATTTACTTCCTGTATTTGCTGGTGTGGTTTGAATGTCTCCAAAGACAGGATCGGAAGTGACTTTGACCTGACGTTCAATGAATGTGACGATGTCTGTAAATTGTGGCCTATGATTGTATTTTTCAATGACTTCACAAACAGAGGCTCTCCATTTTTCTCTTAGCTTGTATGGAAGCTTTGAGAACAATGTTTTCATGTTTGCTGGCATATTTAGCGCTCTCATGTATTGTACATGTTTCATGGCGTTGCAACATTCACATAGAAACAGAGCATAAGCTTGAAGAGATTTTAAATCCTCCGCCTTCACTAGTGGCCAGCTGAGCGCCTTTTCCATGTAGGCTGCAGTGATCTTGTATTCATCACCAAACAGTTGTTCCAACAGATTCTTTGCCATTTCATAACTTCTGTCAGGTGGCATATGTTGACAGCTATGTACCAAGTCTCTGGGTTGACCCCTGGTGTATTTATCAAGAAAGTACAAACAATCACCTCTGTTGCTCGTGTTACGCTCTACACAATGTACAAATGCTCGGACAAAAGTTCTATACTGGAGAGGATCCCCATCAAAATATGGAATCTCTCTTGGTGGCAATAGATGAGAAGTTTGTTGCTCCACATGGCTTCAACCAACAATGCTTGATCATTTGTTTCACTCTGTACATTTTCAGACTCCATCGTCACACAATACCCTCAAATTAAATATAATAAACACCTTTCATTGGATCAGTTACACCAGCCTTTTTTTTTTGTTTCAAGTTTGAATCACAAATACCTTCACCCATATAACACACACCTCAGTTCACAAATAGAACACCTCACAATTATTTCAGATCGAGTTCAGGTCGTTACCAACGCATTGGATTTGTCTCTTTCCTTTTATTTCAGGAAAACGGCCCTGGGTGTGCACACAATTGTTTATAGTTAATTATGGCCATGTATTGTGTTGGTAGCGCAACATACCTGTTGTCCATACGCTGTATGTGCCGCTTGTCTGAAGTAAACAGCAGGCCGAGCAGCGTCGTCCTCAGCCACCGACAGCTTTTCCGTAGTGATAAATCCCACGTTGTCCTCAGCGATCGGCAGGTTTTCCAGAGCCTGAAACCTCCAACGGTGACCCTCTTCCTGGCTTTCAACTTAACAGTTCGTGTTCTCAACAATAAGCCAGTTTTCGACTTTTGTGTAGTGACTTTATCTGTAGTCACTGAGGTGGCAGTTGGCGTGCGGCTTCAAATTAAAACAGTCTCTGCTCGTTTGTACTGGACGTTTCATTTATTGACGGCAATTGCAGGTAAGTTATCATTCAGTCAACTTTAAGCCTCCAATAAACCAAAATTATAAAACCTGACAACATTGACCTGCTTGACACGGCGTTTGAGCACGGTCGAAAACTGTTCGGCTTCCTTCTCCAAACTAGACACCTGCCTTCATTCATTCATTAGCCGGTATATATGCAGTCCACGCCCTACGGTGGAAAACCACGTGGCTCCTAAAGCCACACCCACACAGTCATACCAACATTCATAATAAAACAAAGAGATCATATTTTGGCTCCAACAGCATTATTATTTATTTATTTTTTGACAACATGCATCATTCGAGTGCCTTAACTGTTAAAGTAATAATTATTTTCAGGCGGCAATAGCACAGCTTTTTGACAACACATTTATAAAAAAAAAAAAAAAACAAAAAACGGCTGCTTCGTGAAAATAGTTGTTTACCGGATGATTCCACTACTATAGAAGTCAAGACTTAATCGAACTTCTGCTTTTGCATGATGTAAACAACAAATATGGTGATACTCAGGACGATTCTAAATAACTCCAAGATCACAACAGGCTGGTGATTGACAACATTGTTTAGCCGGCTCAGGTGTTTGCTGACTGGTGGATAAAACAAACCTGCAGTGTCTCCACTCTATTTTTCTAACATCTTCCACTGTGCAGCAGCGATGACACACCCTACAGATGCATGTCCAGTATTTACAACTTGGTCTAAGCTTGTCTTCAAAACTTTCCGCCATTCGTGTGCATTTTGGTTTACCGGTGCTCCAGAATACACAAGGCAGGCATCATGTGAACGTGTAGCAGAAATGACAGTATTGTAATCACCCTGACAGTTGTTCTAAAGAAAAAATAGTACAATTAAACCTGCATTGGGGAACAGATTTTGCCCCCTTGTGGCAGCAAATAGTGCCATTATGATGCACATCTCAACATGGATTGTTTTCTTTCTTGAGATTGCAATCCTTCTGCTGTACGCTGAATTTTTTATTTTTATTTTTTTATTGGAGCATCAGAAATTTTTCTTGCCTCTTTTTCTGTTGTTATTGCTGCTCTCATCCTCAGTTCATGCTCATTGTTGGTTCATGTAAAATACATCTAAACTCCACTATACTGTAAGTTGCAGAGAAATTTACACAAAACAGATGAGCTTAATCAGCATCGTGTGACTTCATTTGGATGTTCATTTATATCTAAAAATCTTGCATTCCAGCTTTAATGAGGTTCACTCTAAATTGTATCATCACTTACATCATTTTTATCAGGTAATCCTGTTCCTGTCTTGTTGGAAAGCCTTTTATCATGTTGATTTTTCCCCTCAGATCCGACGTGTTTGGTCAGATTCTGCCTCAGCTTGGTAAAGACTGGACTCACCAGGGAATCGCTAAACTTTACCACTCAGTTAAAGAGTAAGAAACAGTTTCCACGATCATATTCTGCTGCCCGTTGTAAAAACGGTGAAAGATTTAACCCAAGACTGTCTGACCGCTGCAGGAATGGTTACAAGTTCCTGTACTGTTCGGCCCGAGCGATCGGCATGGCTGACATGACTCGAGGATATCTGCACTGGGTGAACGACCGAGGGACCCTCCTGCCTCAGGGACCCCTCATGCTCTCCCCAAGCAGCCTCTTCTCTGCCTTCCACAGGTAAGAAATCCTCTTTATCCGACGCTCTGCAACAACATGACTACCTGTGATTCATCACGGGATTTAAGTAATGGATGTTTATCGAGCAAGTTTTGCAGCAGCGTTGACTGAGACTGATGCAGCTCTTCCAGAAAATTATAGTGGAGATGAAGCAAAAACATCAAGGAAGTCATTTATCACGATGCAAATTACATTTTGCTTGTTTGACTTGTGTTGAATGCTATTTCAGCAGCATTTTATTTTACTTAAGAGACTTAAGAGTCATAACAAATTAGCTCAATTAAAAGCAGGCGACTCCAGCAGGTTGGAGGTTAATTCTCTAATCCTTTTGAAATCCTCTCATCAGAGAGGTCATAGAAAAGAAGCCTGAGAAGTTCAAGATCGAGTGCCTCACAGACATCAAGAACTTGTTCTTCCCAAACACGCATCCTTTCTACGCCGCCTTTGGAAACAGAGCGAGTGTAAGTGTAATATTTTAGTTTTCTTTCATCACTGCAGATTCGATTTTTTCTTCTAAAACGTCAGGAAAATCACCCTCACTGTCTGTTTTCCCCCCTGGTATATAAGGATGTGTTTGCCTATAAGCAAGTGGGTGTGCCAGTGTGCCGGATATTCACAGTGAATCCCAAAGGGGAGTTGATCCTGGAACAAGCCAAAGGCAATAAAACATCGTGAGTAATGACCCTCAGTGGCGTGATTGTTTTCGTCTGTCAGCTGTTTCTCTCAGACAAACATTTTATTGTTTTTCCACTGCTGTTTTTTTTAAATATTTGGCAGATACAGCCGGCTGAGTGAGCTGGTGGAGCATGTTTTTCCTTTACGGAGTACGCAACACAACGCCACCTTCAGCTGCCCGGAGTTCAGCTCCTTCTGCTACTGGAGAGAACCGATCGCTGAGGTTTGCTTTGAGGAGCCGCTTTAACTCAAATGTCTTCAGTTTCTTACTTGAAATCAGCTGAACTCAGTAATTTATTCAACAGCTGTGTGCACTTGTGCAATACCGACGACGTTTGAGTCTCGTGTCGGCCACTGGATAGTTTGATATCGTCTTGGACACATTCTGCTTTAGTGGAACAGTTTGAATGTTTCCGTATTTTTTTTTTGTGCAACACAATCTTCTCAATTAAGGGTTTATTCCCTTCACGCACTTCCAGAATAATCTTTGTGTTGGAGCTGCACAGAATAGTTGTATTTGAGACTTTTGGCGTGTATGACTGTCAAAACTATGAAGAATCTGCTGTTGTTCTTACCATTTGCACAGTTTATGTTACAATACATATGAGAATAAGTTGCCTCAGCACTTATTTAGATGGTGGAGTTGAAGAAAACTGGCCAACGTGAAACAAAACTACTGACTGTAGTGCTCCTTTGAGAACTCCACGGTGTATTATAGCCGTGTAGTCGTCCTTTAGGGCCTCCTTTGCTCTTTATTTATTGTATTTTTGCTCCAAAGCTAAAGGATTTTGCACTTGTATGCTAAGAAGTAAAATGTGCTCATAGTTAAAAACTGCATTACTGCAATATAGGAGAAACAACAATCACTTTCTGAAATGTAAATATCGCTGCTATTTGGTAAGTATTTTTCTAAATCAAGATTTAGTTAGACTATATAACTATTTTTGATGAATTCTGACCCTTTGCTGATGTTTTTGCCAGATGTTGCTGTTGTGAAAACTGCAGGATATGAATGTCTTTTTGTTTGTGTTATTTTCATGCTCAGTAACAGCCGTCAGTCAAATTTACCGCATTCTTTCTATGAAAGTGATAAACTTTGTGTGAAGAAACCACACAGTATTATCATAGTTTTTTGAAGTTGCTGCTGCTTCAGGTCTTTTTCTGTAGATTGTTGTGATTACCTTGTAAACCAGTTTACATTAAGATGTAACCATTAAAGCACAATGGATGACTGAAGGTTTTGATAAATGTGTTGGACTGTGTGAGGGGTGAGATTTGAAAACATGAATAATTTGTAAAGTGCGCCAAAACTGTAGATTTGCTGTAGTAAACTAGTATAGTGTATTTAATGTTTATTATTGTACAGATAAATAGGTAAAACAGATGTCTTACGTTGGATGATGCTTTAATAAAAGTTTGTATTTGAAAGATGGAAGCTTATTTTGGACATTTAGCACCACCATGATGAGAATGTCATGTCATCCCTTACATTTTAAGACATACTTTCAGGTTTGAGGATAGAATAAGCCTCCAGCAATGAATGTATGGGTTACAAGTTAAAACAAATAGTATCTACAAGGTGATGTAGTTGCATATCTTTGTTTTTTCTAATATTAAAGGGGAAACTCAGACTACTGCAGATATTTTAAAGCAAATATTTGTAAGAGCTAAGTCAAAAACAAAACTATACAATTAAAAATATAAAATAATTGCATTGAAACTATATATTAGTACTCATGATAGAAATAATCTCATTTATTACTTGGAGACTTTCCTTCTTTCCCTTGCGGTGAACACAATGTGCCTTCCTCCCTCAGTGTATCACCGGTAACGTAACATCTCTGTACTCCACTTATGGCTTATGTAATGTGTCGGTTGCGTGTGGAAGTGGAGGAGCTACTGTTTTGAGGGGCTGGGGTAAAGAAGCACGGCGCTGAAAGACGACAGGATCTCGGACGAGGCTGAGATGGCGAGCTTCCCGGCGGTCACGACGAGTCCGGCTCGGTCTCCTCGCCTCAGTGACAGAACCAGACTCAGTGAGGTCGAACTGCTGCAGCCACACTGTTCATGTGAAAGCGGTGCAGCGACTCCGGACAGGAAGCCTGCAGAGTCCAACCTCTGGATGCTGTGATTGGACACGGACAGAACCGCCTCGACCTTCTCGCCTCGCTGGGCTGCGAGAACAGCTGTGACCAGGTAGCAACCATCTGTAGGAACTGTGAAGATACCTGGGAACACAAGGAGATGCTGTAAATGCACTGATTCTTTTGGTCCAAACTCAAATACCTCTACAACTAGTAGATCAACAAGCAATTTGCTAAACAGTTTCTTTGATAGATGTGATGTGGCTCTCTGCGATGAGTATTATTCATAGTTTTTCAGACATTAAGACATAGAATAAAGGATTGATTTGGGTTTGAAATGCATGTAATCTTCAAAAAACAAACTCGAAAATGACAACATTTATCAATCATAAACTATAAAGAAAGATAGAATCATTGGATTTTAAACTATTTTATGGTAAATTAATCATTTGTTATGTGCCCTTCTGTCAGAAAACCAAATCTAAGCTTAAAGTCATGATATTTTATCAAAATCACTTTTTTTCTACATGTCTGATTTGTAAAAAGTACCAAAAAATAAACCATGAGTAGCAACCAGATTCTGCAAAAAACAAATCTGTACTCCTCGGCACATCTGTGAAACACCAACAATAACACAACAAAAATTCAGGACCTTCTTGGAAGCACTGGGCTGAACTGCAGGCCGTGTTGGAGAAATGTAAGTTGTGAAATATCTATAGCATGTGTAGCCCCCCAAAAATACTGTACATGTTGAATCAATTTGTTTCAATTTTGTCAAATAAATCCAACTTTAATATATATATATATTTATGACATTATAACTTACACTGCACAAAAGCCTCTTTTGAGTTCTCCCTATTTCCAACCATGGTGGTGCTGTTTCCATGGAGGAGCAGGGCTTTATATTGCAGTAATTAAATGTGACTAATGGCCTGGAACTGCTTGGGTTTCAAAGCATTAAAAACATCTACACAGTTGTTAGTGATTCTCAAATATCACACTGAATTCAAATGTACACAGATTGATAGCGGAGGAGGAAAATGTGCTCCTCTGTCTGGGTCAGTGAGACTGTAGTAACAGATACCTGTGTGAGGGTCATAATGTCCTCCATCATTGATCAGCACTTTGTTGAATCGAACGATTCCAACGTCTCCTTGGAACGGTGGAAGAGTCAGACCGGCTGAGAACGACACCTTCTCACCTGCAAACGGGAAGAAACATCACATGTTAGCAAACATGACCGGAACGCAGGCAGGAAGCTGAATAATGAATAAAATCAGACCTGAAGCTGTGACGGGTTTCTGAGGTGGAGGTCTGTGGGGCATGTTTACTACTGTGGATCAAATAGAAATAGCTTCACTCACTCTACAGCAGCTCAGTCGTGGCACAGCATTAAAAATTAAAAGGATTTACCTGAGATCAGAGGCATGCTGGTCTTTAGGGAGTCAGTAGGTTTGACTGGTGAAGCTGTGAAATAAAACAAGAAGATGAGACACGAACGATGCTGTGAGCGTTTGCGCAGGTAGCCGAGGCTCACCTGGAGCTCCGGCAAAACCCTGAACAGGCATCATGCTGCCGTCGGTCCCTTTGGGCAACTTGGACTGGGTCATCTTGCCGGGAGGGCCCGCCTCTCCGGTCTCCATCACAGGTGGCTGAGGGAGGGAGGCGTCCACGGGGCCCATCGGCACCGTGAGGCTCTTAGTTGAGCCCTGAGGAAGTCCGGCGGCCTCCACTCCAACCTGAACACCTGAACAGAGCAGACAGGCAGTGAGCGATGGGGGAGAGGCTGCAGGTCAGAGAGGCACAGATGTTTGGAGGTCAGATATGTAACAAACCATCTGGTTACATAGTGGCTCAGCATTAGAACTCCATGGATTGTTAATCCCAGTCAAAAACCTTGAAATTATGCACAGAAAATGCCAACGGAGGTCATTTTTTATGAAGATAGTTTTCGCTTTTATGCTGTCCTTCTCCTTGGAGTCTCAGTGCTGGTGATGTAACTGCAATAAAACAAATTACCTTTCAGACAACCATAGTTATCTCTCTTTCAATGCAGCCATTACTGTAATTATACAGTGCTTCAGCGATAAATTTTTCCCACAGTAGAGGTTTGGGCATGTAGAACATATGTAACGATATTATTCAATAGCTGCGTTCCATCCATATGTGATGAAGATAAGATAAGAAGAGAAGAGATAAACTAGTATTCATCCTGAAGGGAATTCTTGTGCCAGATGTTGCTTAAAAATTAAAGCAGCTTAAGAATAAAAAGAGTAAAATAATGACTACAAAACACCCGTGTGTGGCAGTGAAGCAAGAAAAAAAGAGGTACGTTTGGTAAAAATAAGTGCTAAAATAGAAAAGCAGGAAACTAATATTTCACATTAAAAGTCAAGTTGGCAATGATATTATAAAGAGTTTAAAAGTAATTACTGCCCTGGAGAAGTGATATTGCACTCAGCATTTTAATGTGCTGACTCACTGGAATGACTCACCAACATGTCAGAACGTCACCATTAATGCCATTAATGTGATTTATTACACTATACATGTAGGTCATTACATCTCAAAACATACTTTTATAACAATTTCTGCCCGACCACAACTTTTTATTAGTATAAAATGTGTTTTTTTTTTTTGTTTTTTTTTTAATCAAGATATTTGTGAAAGCTGAGGACCCAAAGCTTCCCAGCAGAATATTGTATTGATCAGTGCAAACCACTTCACCTGTAGGTGGTTTTAATGTTGTGGCTAATCAGTGTGCATGCATGAATGAATGAATAAAAATTTGTTTTCAGTCTTGTGCATACATGCAATAAGTAGGCAAATCACATGTGCATCTTGTAGTATATATATAAAAAAAGCCTAAACATCTAACTATTAGTGGGCTGTACAGAAAAAAACTTCCGTCACAGTATATGTCTCTGTAATTTTACAGTATACTGCAATATTTATATTTCATGATACAGTTCGTTTTCTGGAAATATAATCCAGAACGTAGCTAAAATAGAAGTGACATGAATCTGACACTAATTTGTAACACTGCCCTCATTTGCGAAGCGTAGGATTTACTAGTTTGTTTGGTGGTTAAATTAAGAAGATCATGTTTACAAAGGAGCATAACGAGAGTCTGGTTCTATACTGGCTAAAAGAAAAACAGGTAAAGCTCAATAAGCAACCATACAAGTCCTCAGAAACATAACAAAGATTTGGCTCTCAAGATAACTGGAAAGATGTGTGCGTTTTGCATGTTGAAACAAATTTTGGGGCAAAATTTCTGTTGTATTTTTGTCCACACATCTAATACAACTCTACCACAAACTATAATCAAAACATTTATAGTGCATTATAATTTAGCACTTTCAAGATGCTCCTGGTATTTTTTCCACTACATAAAGCAACACTGAAGTGTGTTTGATGACCTTTTTGCGAAATCAAAGGCTGACAAATCTGATAGCTACAACACATTATATTGTACGTTGTGATTTTATGTTGCATCTCTAATTTTCACTTGCACAAAACATGCAATTGTGTTAATGTTTATGGTTGGGCTCCTGCTGAGTGTCAGAAACATCCTAACAGTGAGTGATTAGCTGAGCCTGTTATTAGAGACATAAACAGACTAAATGACAACCTGCTGCTCCATCTGCCATCAAATAGTGATTGACTCTAAATGGCTGCATTCCTGAGAGCCACAGCTAAGAAGAATCCGGGATTTTATCAACTAATCATCCGTCCCAAGCTCGGGGCACATCGCCGCTGCTACTCTCTGGGCTACTAAACAGGCCCCAACTTTGCTTTTTAAAAAGGGAAACCAGCACATAAAAGGAATACCAGCAGCATCCGGAGGCACGTCCACATGTTCTACTGCCAGACAGCTTGTCCCCCGACCCCTCGGCAAAGGGTCATTTAGTATATAGAAGCCAGAAAAGTCTGCCTGTTAAACGCAACATGTGCTGAGAGACCGGCGAGTAGCTGTAAAACTGCACAGGGGGTAAGTCTGCGAATATGCACACGTGTTTGTCTGGTTCCTCAGTCGTGTCCTTCCTCATATAAAGCGAGGTATGTGAGCAGACTTTGATCCGAAACTGATTTCAGACCTACTGCCACAAAGATAAAAGAGGTGAATGCAGGATATATGTCTGCGTGTGAGTGTTTGTCCCGATGAAAGAGGTGAGTCGTAAACAAATGCAGCTGGATCTGCTGTCGACCGCAAATTTGCAGTCTTCTACCAAAGCAGCATGGGAAATCCTCTCTTTGTTGTTAGCCACTTTCCCCTCGTTGAGTTCCCGGATACAACAGCCCCTTGTGCCCCAAGAACTGCCACTTTCTACGTTAAATAGCACATAATAATGACTGCATAGCCATTTAGTGAATGTTGACTTTATGAGTCACCAAAACACGACTGGGCTCTTCGGGCTTTGATTTAGGAATCCATAAATCCAGTCTCAGAATTCAGCGCTCCAAGCAAAACTCAGGAGAGCAAAAGGAGATTGATATATTCCTTACGCCAAAATAATGCAACACCTCCTCTGTCAGGGCGACAGGATACAAATGAGCAGCAACACTTGAAGCAGCAGAGCAATGCTGAGGAACTTTATTGCTCTTGAGGGCTTTCGGTCGGGTCCCATCTTGCTTGAGGTTCATGAGGTTATCATGTTTGACCGCTGACCAGTGTGTCCACCTTATCTCCCCCAGGTCACTAAGCCACGAGCTAAACCACCGAGTCTTGTCAGAATCAGGAAAGCATGCTTTCTTATCTAAAGAGGTTTCCATAATAGAGCTTTACGATGCTGCTTTAAGTAGCCTGAGGCCTCCTTATCAAACACTTTGTAGTGTATGGTTCCCTGACATAAATCTACTAAAAACATGTTAAATGAGACAGAATGCACAGCTTCCACCTTGGACGATGCCATGTTTCACAATTTGAACCAAAGTGGTCGGGATCCGCACCAGAATTTTATAGGGTGTTTCTTCTGTCTTCTCCAAGTTTAATGAAACTTGACCTGGTAGTTGTTGTATAATCTTACTGACAGACAAACAGACCTTCGTCTCTGCTCTTGCTTCGCTGGAAGAATGAGAAAATCAAGAATGGGCACAAAAAGCTCCGACCTGACAGCCAATTGTCAAATTTTCTTATAAACAAAAGCAATGTTTACATTCAGTGTTTCCCAGATACACAGCTCATCCTTGACATCTAATCAATGTGCAGAAAGTATTTCTTTCCTCATACAACATGTGCTACGCTTTTTTTTTTTTTTAAGAAACAATGAGGATCAAGCAATGTTTCCATCCATGATTGTTAGCTTGCAGTCTTCCTCACCATCTTTGCAGGCTGTATTTAAAAACGGTACAATAAAGAAACTTGGTGTGCATTGCGTTAACTGTGCAGACACATGCGAGTCTACTAGTGGCAAAAGACTCCACAGGACCCCTTTAACTGTTTGAGAAATTGGTTAATTTTGACTAAAAACAAAGGAGCATCAACTGCATCTTGCAATCTTCATTAATGGTTAGTTTATTCTGTAGACATGGATGCAAACTGTGAAATGTTGCTGAAAGAATGAACCCCCTATGAAGACATTTTGGTTCAGTTTATCTATTAAGTGGTGTTTTTTAGTTACATTTTCATTCATTGTGGGTTCATTTCCATTGTAATATAAAGTCCTGCACCTCTGTATTTACAGGAGAACCACGGCTAGAAGCACAGAGAACTCAAAAACATCTTTACAGGATAACACAATTATGTCATAAATCATAAAAAAAGAAAAAAACTAAGGTTGAAATAGAAAAAAACTTGATTGTTTTTCCAAGTGCCCACAAGTACAGTTCAGCTCACTTCAGGAAAACAGTTCCTGAATTTTTGTCACATTATTGTTGGACTCAGTTAAATCGCTAATGGCTTCTATATTGAGCTGAGAATCACGTTTTTAAATTTTTTTTGTCAGGTCTCTACAAACTGTTGGTGATTAATTCGGTCTCAGATTTGATTATTTTGATTAGTTCAATGACTGATTTTCAAAGCTGAAAATCTGATAAATCTCTTTTTTTTTCAGTTTCTGGTTCCCATAAAAGGAAGAATTTTGTTATTTTTTTAAGATAAACTTTTCAAACCTACTGGCAGATTTTGGACTTGTGAAGAATTCGTTTTTATGCTGAGTTTTTATGCAGCTCTGGGGACACGAACAACTGTTTGATGTACTTTCTTCATTAATATGTGGCTGTTAAATGAAAAATGGACTGTCATAAAAAATCTCACTGGCTTATGCATTTCTTTTATGACTTACCAAGCAATAATAAATTAATTCTTGAAGACCGCTGTTAGCATGCAATGAAAGCTACAAAGTGATTTAAGAAATGACAGAGTAGAGCTCTTCTCGTTTTTTTCCTGACCCGCTCTGTTAAGGTTAACAACTGGTATGACATCATGGTAAACATATTGACGGATGGCCTTTGGGACCTCAGTGCAGCTTCGACTTTTCACAGTGTTTATTTCAACAGAAAAGGAACTCAGCCATGGACGCTAAAAAAAAGTGAGTAAGCTGCAGATGGAACCGAAGAAAAGGAGCAAAAAAATGTAACAGCACTGAAGAGACTGCAAGGACATAAATGTCGATCCAGTAGCACCTAATCTAAACACACTTGGCTCTGAAATAAAGAGCGGCCCCTGAGAGGGGATCCCTGATAAACTGTGTGCTGAATTCTCTGTGACAAACTCCTCCGAGCGGCATTTTCCAGCCTCTTCAGATAAGCAGGGCGGGAGACAACAGGATGAGGTAGCTGACGGAGCAAAGACAGCGAGCCAAGCAGAGAGAGGCCTCCAACATCTCAGAGAGAGAGTGGAAACTGTGAATAATTGCGCTCTCGCTTGCGGAACTTCCCAGTGACAGGCTGATGAATTAAATGCCACATAATGACAAAAACCATGGGGTGGTAACAGCTCTTAGTCATCACAGACTGAGTGGCAAAAATGAGCAAACTGGCATCTCACAGCTGCACTGTTGAATCTGTTGGTCTCACTTGGACTGAACAAGAACTATTTGATTCCTCCAGTTTACTTTCTATTATATTCTGACTGCACGCTACATCACCTGCCCCATAAACCAGTAACTGAAACTAGCTGGTCCCAGAGGAAGAGCCTCAGCTCGTAAACATTATGGGTGTGCGACTAGTTTGCATTTACAACCGTCAAGTCCAGCTCAGTCTCACAGGTACCATTAGTGAGCAGACTCACACGAGAAGTATGCAACAAATGCACTGATATGAGCATCTACAATTTCAAGCATGTTCATAGCAACAAAATCCAGCATTAAACATAAACAAATAGAAAATGATCCACATAATATTAAACTAGGTGAGCAGGATCACCCCCGATGTTCTCATTTAAAGTAATGAAAACATTTTACACCCTGAAAAATGTGATACTCCCAGGTATAAGGTTTATTGGCAAACACACACATAAACGCACACTTGGATGCACAAATAAGCCTGGTGAACAGTATTTCTTCATGCCAAGGCATTGCTCAACACAAGTGGGGTCTATTAAATCAAGCATGTGTGTTTAATAAAGGCCGCCTGCTTTAACTGAGAACATGGTAAAATGAAAATCCAACTTCCTCTCACTCACACACTGAAGCACAGTCCAATAGTTCAGCCTCTTCAAGAACACCGTCAGTCTGGGATAAACAAATAAGATATGAAGTCCAGGCAATGATCTAAAAGGCCAGGAAATATTGCAGCTATTTCATTACTATCTTAAACTTCTACTATCGAAACTTCTGTGGATAATAAATCAAATTTCGTCTGACAAAAACCTGGAAAATTTGGCTTAAAGCAAGATGATGTAACTATGAGTAGTGGCATTTCCAGGAAAGCTAAAAGTAGAGAATATTTAGGTCAGTAGACTGAGGTAGCAATGTTTATTATACCATGTTATCAGGAGTTAATGTTAGCATCCCAAGCAGGCACTTGTGCAGGACCATGTGTATTTTTTCATTTTTTGCTTCTGGACTCAACTTTTTGTGTGCTATTCATGGTTACAGTTAGAAAGTGTCACTGAGAACAAAGTAATCCTTCAAAGTGTCTGGTAATGTTTGGATTCCTGCACAGACAGCTTACCTTCATTCCCCGGAGAGCCGTTTGTTAGCAGGTGGAGGTCTCTGGCTACATCTGAGATGTGGCTCTGCAAGGTTTGACAGGTTCTCCTCAGTCCTCCGATGTCTCCAGCATGAGATCTCACCGTGCTGTTCAGCTGGTTCACACAAGTCCACAACCCAGTGACGTGTTTATTCAGCCCCTCTTTGATCCTCTGGAGGCTACCAGAGATAGGATCCAGCTTGCTGCATAAAGCCTCCACATTAACAACGCGGCTGTCCATGTGGGCGATGTCCAACCCGACATCTTGTGTTTTTTCCCTGCAGCGGTCGGCCTCAGCTTTCACTTCCCTGCCCAGCTCGTCCAGCCGCTGTCTCAGCTCCTCATGCTGTGTTCTGTGGAGCTCCAAAAGCTCCTTGGCCTCCTGCTCAGTCCCTGCTTTAACCTGTCCCCAGGTGGAGTTGAGGCTCTTCAGGGTCTGAGACTGCTGCTGGACTATATCTGATAGCGAGTCCTCCAGTCTGCCCACACGGCCTTTCAAGTAGCTTAACTCATCCTGTACATTCTCAGCTCCACTTCCATTTATCTGGCCTTTTAGATGAGTCTCGATAGCATCTACAGCAGTTTTGCAGCTCTGGCAATCCTGCTGAATGTTTTCTACAACAGTCATATTAGCTTTGCACTCTTTCGAGCACAACTGGTCCAAGTCTTTGAGTCTGTCCTCCAGAGTTTGCACAGAACCTTTTAGGGAGTTAATGTCCCTCTCTGGCTGACCATCCGATGGGGAGTTAGTGTTTGTATCCATCAACAGGACAGTGAGTCGGTCCTCCATGGAGGCCAGTTTGTCCTCCAGAGTGTTCGTCAGATCTTTGATGGCCTCCGCCTGTTCTTTCCTCAGCTTTTCCTCTACAGAGAGGCACTGCACCATAGTCTTCTCTGATGAGTTCAGATGGATTTCATGGTTCTCCACATGAGCCACAACAGAGTTAGATACCCGGTTGTCTTCCTTTCCTGGATCAGTCAACTTGTTCTTAAGGTCCTGGATCTCACTGCGGAGGTCACTTTCCTTGGAGTCCATGAGCTCGGCCAGGCTGAGGTAGTTGGCTTCCTGTCCTTCACACTGTTCCTGAACTGACATGATTTTATAATCACAGGACTTCTTCAAATCTGCCATTTTGATTTCTATTCCCTCCATCAACTCCTCTCTCAGAGCTCGGACCTTATCGTCCAGGTAGGCCCGCAGGTCTGCATCACTGGCTGGGGGAGGAAGATGAGGAGTGGACGGCGGAGTCTGGCCAGCTTCCATTAACAGACGAATTTGTCCATCTTGGTGGTTGACACGACCCAGCAGGTCTTCCAGGGTGTTGCTCTTGGACTCCAGATCATGTGTGACCTGGTTAATCTTGTTCATGACCTCATCCATCGCCACTGTCCCCTCGTCAAAAGAGAAGTCCTGCACCTGAACAGTTTCGGTCTCTGCGCCCCGTGCACTGGCAGGCTGCTTGAGGTTATTCAGCAGCGTAACAAGCATCTTACTGGCATCCTCCTGGAAGTCCAGTCTCAGATTGGAGGACATGTCTGTCATTCTTGCCTGCATGTCAAGGACCATCTGGGAAAGTCGCTGCACCTCCTCCTCCAGGTGTTGTGGACTCTGAGACCCTCCATAACCCTGCTGTGGCCTGTGACCCGTCTGACCTCCCAACTGTCCCTCCCCTCCCCATGGATGGTTTCTCTTGTCTTCTGTCTGCTGATTTGGCGCTACAGCAAGAAATAACAGAGAAGTAGGGACATTAA
Source organism: Amphiprion ocellaris (assembly GCF_022539595.1). Classification (NCBI taxonomy): domain Eukaryota; kingdom Metazoa; phylum Chordata; class Actinopteri; family Pomacentridae; genus Amphiprion; species Amphiprion ocellaris. The sequence continues at coordinate 19,010,297 of NC_072787.1, read as the reverse complement.
CAAATTTATGTCATTCAAGAAGTTATTTCAATTTTATATGTTTTGTGCTAGATTTCCTTATATTATAATCATGCCTTTCACCTTGTGGAGCAGGGAAATGCCCAGGGGTGGAGGGAGCATGAGGCAAACGCTCTACTTGGAGAAGCTTCATGTCTTTCACCTCCCTGCAGTTGTGGCCCTGGTACCCCGGGCAGCATCTCCACTCCAGCTCTGTTACAGTCTTGTAGGCAATTTTGTACATGGGCCTAAAATGGGTTTGATATCTAGGAACACAACACACATAAATATGTAAATACATTCAAGATTCTCGACTATGTACACAGGAAATATATACCATATGATTCTAATCAAACAACAGAAATAAAAACTATGCTCATTAGATTTATGCAATTCTTCCTCTCACTAAAACAATATAACCGCAGATAAACAGCATAGTGAAATCAGTGTGTTGACAACTACGACAAGATAAACACCACTCACATTTGCAAATAATCAATCATGCAGTTAAGAGAAAGCAGCTTCATACTTTCCACCATTTCCACTCACGAAGACTCTGTTGGCCTGCCAGCCTGTGATTAACTGCATATCATTAGTGTATTTGTTGTTCAGTGAACACTGAGGGCAGAGTCAGAGCAATATGTTTGCCATTCATAAACACAAATGTCTGAATATGATGCTTTGTGTTCTGAAAATTCTTCTAGGAATTAGTCTGAAATTTATTGGTGCTCATTAAAAGGCAAAACCAAAGCAAATAAGTGCATTATGAAATAATGATGTCTGTGTAGTTTCTCAGTCATCGCGATCATGGTAATCATTGGGCTTAACAGAGAAGTAACTGAACATAAAATGAAGTCCAGTTATTTTTTACTGAAGCTCCCATGAAACACTGGTATAATAATGCATATAACACACAACAATGGGATGATGTTTTGTTTTTCTTAAATAGTCTTGTTACTTTTGCCTTAAGTAGCGGAATAAAAAAAAGAGGTCAAGAACACGTACTTAAATGGGAATGTTACAGGAACTGTAGGCACACAAAGTCCAAATAAACGCAGTAAAATTGGCAACAGACTCTTAATACCAGTAATTTGCAGTTGGTGATCTCTCCTAACTGTATGTCAGTGAAATAGATATTGTTTCATATTGTACAAAACACTGACAAAAGCACACCCTATCCACCCTCCACCCAATGTCAAGGACCTCTGGGAACTTACATCACTTGTTGCGCGCAGTTCGGCAGCTCCGGTGGACACGGTAAAACCTCCGGCTGCACGAAACTCTCCGTGCCTCCCACGACGGCACAGCTCACGTTCTTGTGCACAACGTAGGCACACCAGTTTCTGCAGAAAATGACTTGTTAATCACATCTTGGTGCACAGCAGAAATCCGCAGCGCGTATCCATTGTTCACCATTACGCACAGACAAAAAAGAAAAAACGGCATTAACTTGTAAACATGCTATAAATGAAACGCATCCAGTTTACTCACTTGTTCCTTTGTCGTGTTTCGCTGCTAGTATATGGGTTCCCCTGAAACATGCTATACTGGAAAGGTGACCCGCTGATGAAAGGGAAAGTTAATAAAAAGTGAAGAAGTCCGCGCTTCATTGTTGAAATAGTTCTATCTCTTTGAGATTGTAATCGGCAGTAAAGTCTGTGGTGTGGAGATCAGTCAAGGCTCTGCGGGTTGCTCCCTCTCTGTGGTGCTCAGATCTAAACCAGCTCCAAACCAGCTCCTTCCAGCGTCCTTGGATGTGACGTTTCGGGACCCCCTCCAGTACTGACATGCCGTTTTTCCGTTTTCTCACATCTCTCTCTCACAAACATACAATCCACATCCAGCTGTCTCTCGCATACAACAACAGTGTCATGGGCCGACAGAATTTCCGTACACCTACATTTGGATAATGATCGTTTTTGTTTCGGTGGCACCGTAATTACTCCGTGCGTAAAATGTGCGCCCCTGTCACAATCTGCGCTCCAGATCCACCAACAGGAGGTTTTATATTTATAAGTTTTGTACTTCACCGAGGTTAGCATTGGGTAGAAATGTGTACACAGACAAGTGAAATCTGAATAAAGAACCATTTTATACGTACATACATGCATAGAACACGAGATAATTGATGAGCAATTGTTCACTCATAAGCTGTTCTGTTGCAAAACTGTTAAAACAGAAAAAATATACAAATCTCTAACAAAATTGGCATGGATTACTGTAGCTCGAAATTAAGAATAAAGAAAATTACAAAAGAAGCTTGCGCTCAAACTCTCAGGTAGGATTAGCAAGTTTCTTATGTGAGACTCCGTCTTGCTCTTTTTGTCATGAGGCCAGATGGCTCACCAGCATCCTCAGCACCCCGTTTCACTGGTGTTACTGGTGTTGAAGCTGGAAGAAGAACAAAGAGTGGTTATAAATCAAGAATACTATAGGAATACAAAAAGCAAAAAGCTCACTCCATGGTCAACAAACATACCAAGTTGTCTTTCAATGTCCTCCAGCAGCTTCTTCTTCTCTTCCATTTCTTGGTTCTTTCTTTCCATTTCAGGAGACTTAAGGTTTTGTATGTGATCACTTCGCTCCTTTTCTGCCTCCTCCCTCTTTTTCACAGCTAACTGGTACTGTTGGAGCAGCTCTGTCCAAAAATCCCCCCCCAAAAACACATAAGTTAAAGCATAATCTGACTGAATAAGGCCAGAAAAATAAGCTTTAAAATATTACTACAGGAGTTGTCACCTATGTCATTTCTAAGAGTGTGGTAGATCGGAGGGAAGGGGGCTCCAAACAGTGGCAATGTCTGCATCGGTGGGGCTTTGTTCTGTGCACCTCCAAACTTGCCCTTGCCACTGACTCTGTCCCCCTGCCTGGTCAGGATGGTGGGACACGGTGACTTGTTCTGCACCACCTGTAAGAAACGGCTCATTTAGACCTAGATCTGACCACCAGCCAGTCAATACTGCACTGTTCTGTCAGTAAGAGTCACTCACCGCCCTCCTGTAGTTGTTTGCAGATTGCAGGTCATCAATCACAATAGTATCTCCCAGGATGTTTTTAAACACTTGAAGGGAAAAATACAAGCCAGAAACTTTAAGATCTGTTGTAGCTTTATTTTAAGCATTAAAAAAACTTCCATACTCAAGTTTCAGTATGTATGTGCTACACCAAGGCAAGCTATGTAAATCTAAATAACAACTATCCTAAACTGTAATAAATATCAACTGTTACCAGTGAAAAAGAGAATCCTAAGCAATAGAAAGTCATTTTAATTTGTGGAAAGAGGCCCAGATTTCTGCTCCAGAGACAGTGCCCCTAGAAAGGAAACCCCCTCTACCTTGTGAGGTTGGATCCCAGGTGGAAACATTTACTCTGAACTCTGCAGGAGTGGCACAGAAATACAGAGATGTGGACGCCTCTGGGCAACCACACAGGTTCTGGACTCCACTATAAGCCTGGCATGACAAAACAATAATTCTGCAATGTTACACTGAGCAGGAGGAATCCATCTAGGGCAGCTCACCGATGTCACAGCACTCCTGGTCGTTGGGGCAAATCAGCAGCTCTCTGGCATAGACCGGGTTCCCAGGCGGATCAAAGAGCGTGCGGCCATATCTGATATGTGGCAGCGGCCTGCAAGCAATTTAAGTCTTAATATTCTGAAGTTTTGCTCGAAAAGTAGAAAAATCAAGCCATGGATGTTCACTTTTCTACTCTGGATTAAAAGCACTATGCAAGTGTTTGTGACAAATGAAGGGGAAAAATTCATGTATGTGCTCAATGTTTCCAACTTTAAGCCATAAAGGCGTTTATGGCTTAAAGCTAGTCAGAAAAGCTAGCAAAAAAATAGACTTTTTCACTAGTTAATCCATGCAGAAACAATCAGTCATTCCACTATATCCTTAAAGTTAACAGACCGTAAACATCAATAAGTTTACCATTATTTCGGCTCATGTTTACACACAATAAGGGCTCCAACTAATGATTATTGTCACCATCAGTTAGTTTGCTAAATGTTTTCTTGATTAACTGATTGGCTGTTTGGTCTACAAAATGTAATAAAATGGCAAAAAAACGTGGGCCAGTTTCCCAGGGTGGCATTGTCACGTCTTGAATAATCCTAAACCAGAGATATTCAGTTTAATAGAAAATTTTGCATCTGATGGACAACATGCTCTTTTTGCATATTTGCTTTAAAAAGGACTCAAGCAAACAATCGTTTCTAGAGGATTTCCAGGTGAATTTCCTTTTTATCAACCAATCAATAATTTGAATAATAAATGCAGCCCAAAGTAATATTATGTTGTGTGTTAATTAGAGCTCGAATGATAAACTACATCCTCTAGTTTTTAGGTGTCACAATTTTCTGTTTTTTTCTCTCGTGATTGCTGGTGATACAAAATGAGACATTAACTTTTTATCATATATAGTTTCTTGCAGTTCAAACAGTAACATGATGCAGAATCTTCCAACTAAACTGCACTTCAGTAGAACTAAAACACAACAATATTTTACCATAAACAAAAATAAAAGCTTCTAACAGAAAGAAAAAACATTTTAAATTCTAGAGCTGTACAGTGTGTTTTACCAAATCAGTCATCAGCTTTGTTGAACCTGGATAAAACACTCAATAGCAGTAGTTTTGTCTTTATAGTAACTGTCAGCAGTGCACCTACAACCACAACAAAGAACAGCAGGAAGGAAGCTGCTCTCCCTCTTACATATGTGATAACAATAATTTCTGTCACCATTATTTGTACAGGAAGCCAAAATGAAAGACAACAACTGTGTTGATGAAGTGTAGCTATCAAGGAGGAAGATTTACTTTCAGAATTCTGCTGTTTTATTGCTCAAGTTTCAAAGCATTCAGTCATTTGCTGGATAATTTTCTGTAATGTCACCGTAGGCTTTCTTATTGCTGACTCTGAGACAGCCTGTTTAAGAAGGAACTGCCACGAGATCTTTAAATTACTGTTGTTGTAAAGCTCTGTGTAGAAGAAGGATTAAAACAGGAAAGACTATAATAAAAGGACACACATCCGGAAAGCTACTCAGACGCCAACAGCAGCAATGAAATGAATGATGGTGTGTAAAGGTGTATGTTGTGAACCTGCAGGTGTTTATCAAAGTTTAACGTAAGACATTCATTTTAAAACAATCACATCTGTTTTACCTGTCTCTTGGCGGCACAAACACGCTGTCCAGGGCCATGACCTGCTGCTTGCCCTGCGTTTCTCTATAGATCCTCTCTGCTGCTTCTTTTGTTTTGGTTATGATACAGTCCATGTCACCCCTGATGTGCCAGGAAATAACCCACGCAGCAGTATCGTCCTCCACAAAGGCCAGGTGGCCAACCTGTATTCAAAAGGTAAAGGGTAAAACACATCTCCACAAAATAAATCCTGAAAAACTACTCAAATGATTTTTAAAGGTGCCATTACCATTCCCAAAACATCCGGCTGCAGCATAAAGTTCTCACGTATAGAGCACGATCTTCTGGGCATTTTCAGAATTTTGTCAACTTCTGCACGCTTCTTATTTATGAGTGTGTCAATAGCTTGGCTCTACAAAGAAGTACACAAATGTCATCTCCAGATACATATGAGATTGAATTTCTACATGTGCAGAAGTGTGGATAGAATTAATAACTTACAGATACAGGTTGTGTTATTGTCACATTCCTTTTGCTCAGCTCATTTCTAAGGCTGCTCTCTTTATTACTTGCAGCCAGGCATTGATCTGGTATGGGAGAACAATTTGGAATTAGAGACATTTCACTCATGTATTAGCAGAATCAAAAATATGGCCATTATATTCTTCATTGTTAGGTGTTAAAAACAGACCAGGATTTGGTAATTAATACTTACTCAGTGATGAGCACTAATTGACAACCAACATCATCTTATTTTCAACAAATCAAATCTTACCTGTCAGTAATTTAAGGAGTTGTGTAGATGTCAGAAAGATGTTTTCATATGCAGCAATAGCAACGGTGAGCTCATCTTTCTGCTTGGTCAGGTGAGAGATTTTGGCTTGGTTGTCTGCATCTGAAAGAAGAAAAACGAATATATAAACAAACATCAGAAGTTAAGTTGTGTTAACACCAGAAGGCTGTACCACAAAGCGAGATTAATCTTTTAGTGACGTCTGTTTACTCTAAAGCCAAACATTTCAGTGCCATGAAGGCGGCTCTCTTCTAAGCTTACTAGATCACCATGGTGACTGATGCTGCTCCAGAGAAGGTTCTGTTGAGAGTTTTGACTTTAAAGCTGCTGTAAAAAGCATGCCACGAGTTCTTTCCCTGGCAACATTCTCTATTAGAGGAACTGGTGTGGAAATAAGTCATATCTGCATACCTGTGAGCTGTACGTTATTGATACCACTGAACGAAGACGTACAGTTACACTATTACACACTACATGTGCTGCGTTGCCATGGGCTACCTACATGTATTCAGCTGATGATGCAGCAAATGTATAAATACACTTTTATGTTTGTTCCTGATTTGCTGTCAAGTCCGTTTTGCACTTTAAGTATTACAGCTAAGAGAAGACAGATCAGAAAATTGATTATTGAGATTTTTCAATCAATAACACTGATTTCACTGCCACGTATCTTTCATAAGGGGACAGTAACAGACCTAAATGTACCGTTGAGTCTCATGTTTAAATGTATGAAGTTCTAATGTGCAGTGGTCATTACAAATAAACAGCTTTATGATATGTACTCAGTGGTTAAAGGAATATATATTTAACTTGCACGATCAACAGTTTTCTACCAGCATTCATCTCTTGCACTATTGACACAATAAGCATTTTTTAAGATAATAAAATTTTATATTTCTCATAGTTCTCCATTATAACAATCTGTTGCCTACTGCTGTGATACTCACTATCTCTGATTGGGATTTCAGGTTTTGTTGATCCAGCCAACACGAAGAAAGCCTGGCTATATTAAACTTACTTCACAGGACACTAAGCTCTGCATTGGTGCTGGTGTTAGGTCCTCCCTCAGGTTAAAGCTGGCTCAAAATAGTTAGTAAGTTATTGCTCACATATGACCAGTTTACACTGGACTCACAGAACGGTTCTAGCTATTTGTTACCTTGTTAACTGTCATTTTGTTCTCAGTAGAAAAGAGCAGGTATCCATTTTTATACTTGATTCGTCTGTTGGTATCACAACTGAGAGGGTCAACAACCATAATAAAATTATCTACGAAAGTTGACTATTTTGCTATTGTTGAGGAGAGACAAAAGAATTCAGCTGAACTACCCCTTAAACTCATGAAACACAAGAAAGATGTGAACAACATTTGTGGTTTAAACATACTTTGAGTTCCTGTCAGGAAGATGCTGAATAAACATCTGCAAATAAGGATATAATTATGCACACATTGCAAAATACTTAGGTTGATACACAGGTCTTCTTTGTAAGCGATTTTTTACTCTATTTATACAGCTCTACTGTTGTGAGTTTGTAAGAAAATAATAGAGATGTCATTTAACTTACCTATTGAGCAAATAAAATGAAAATCATCTACATAACGGGGTACCAAAATTGGTAAGTGAGAAATATGGCAATTTGGGGGACCCAACCCCTAAAATACAGACACAATACAGCAACAAAACAAACAGTGTTGCTGTCCATGTAAAACAGTTCCACAGACATCACTTTCATCCCAGCAGCAGGGCTTTCTTAGGGCATACATACCATTGTAAAAATGGAATTCGAGCTCAAAAGGATTCAATGGTGTGGGAAACTTCGGCACTTCAGGTTGGAAGAGCAGGGTGTATATGCTGCCATTCTCACCAGGACTATTCTCTATGATAGCCAGTCTCTTGGAAGACAAAGTGCACAGTTATTGTATGCTGGGCTCCTAAACACCAAAACAAAGCTCATCCTAAGAAGCGTGGTCACTCACAGTGATGTAAGCCTTTCCGTCTACCAAGTCAAGCCGGAAACTGTGGATTTTTCCTTCAAACAAAGGGAGGCTTTTGTTTTTATCTCCATTGGTGCACTTTATAGAGACCGCGACCCTCCCGTTGAGGTCCTGCCCTGCTGGGTTTCCATGTGAATCCTGGAATTAATCAAGTCAACTCAGTGCAGCTGTGCATCACAAAATCTGTTACTTTAAAATGAATTTATCTAAAAATAAAACAGTTCCCACTGTTTTACAATATTATTAAAGCTCACCATTATCCTCAGAGTCATATTCTCAACCAAGGTTCGGCTGGTGATGTCTTTACTGTTGGAAACAACTGGGGTACGGGGCTGAGAGTCGGGTCCCAGTTTGACAGGTTGATTGGCCACCACATTTACAGGAATCTAGGAGACGGGAAACAATGCTGAGGTCAGTCTTTTCTCTCAGTGAGCTACGATTGTGACCTTCAGCCCTGCGGTTACTTTCCTGTTAACCCCTCTGGACCCCAAAACCTGCCTGTGGTTTGCTACGCCATACTCATCATTGTATTCTACACGTTTCTGTAAAAAAAATCAAAACTTCTGCACTCCTTGATTTAACTGTGAAGTTATTAGTGACTCATCTGCAAGCAAGTAACCTTTTGGCTGAACTGCAGGCTGTGTTTACACAAAGTAGATGGAAGTGGTGTGGAAACAATTTATGGCGTTATAGCTTTGTCATACTGTGCAAAAGACAATTATGAGTTGACGCTATTCCTAGTCATGGTGGGGGTTCAAGGGATTAAATGTAAAAAAGAAAAAGTCAAGAGAGCTGAAAGCAATGTGATGACACCAATAAAGTGATACACTTGAAAACTGCTTGGGATTCAGACGGTTAAACAGACATGATGGAAAACAGTGCAGAAGCTATTTCTATATGCTTCATGGCTGTTGGAAAGTGTCTAGAAATCACTTGTTAATGTGTTGTGATGCTTTGATTCCATGTTCAGTATTTTCAAACCAACCTGATCACTGAACAGGAGTTTAGTTTCATCAACACGCAGAGAAAACTGTATGACGTGTGGTCCAGCATGTTCTGGAATCTGTTTATCTCTGCAGAAAAACACACAACATTTTCTTAAAAGACATAGTTTTACATCTCATAAATTCTGTTTACTTGCTGACTTGCCAAGAGTTAAATGAGAAGATTGATGCCTTTAATATAATGCAAATCTGAAGCTATTGCAAGCAGGTCATTTGCTTAGCACAGTATGGCAGAAAGTACAGAAACAGAATGAAAAAGGTGGCATGACTCTGGACATAGTAACAATATTTGCATGCAGTGCCAGCACCTCTAAAGCTCATGACTTAACACAGCTCATGTGCTTAACCAGAATCAAAACCAAATTGTAAAAACGATGCAGTACCTTTACGGAGTCTATGCTGCTAAATCTGGACAAAGTCAGGCTAGCACTTCTCCCCTCTTTCAGGTTTGTGCTAAGCTAAGATAACTTCATATTGACTGTACAGTCACACAAGTGGCATCACTGGTCTCAGGTAACTCTCAGTAAGAGAGAACATTTTCCATAATGAACTGATCTTTTAAAAATCCTGCGCCAGGTTAAACAGAGCAGAAACAGACCTGATGTTGAAGCTTCTTTACCTAAAGTAAAAGCGGTCATTCTTCTCATGTCCCATCGGTTTACTACACTTCAGCTCAGGGACCTGTACAGAGATGTTGAAGAATGTAATTCAATTAATATTACATTTTAAAAAAGCTAAAAAAATACATAAATGACAGTCTCTCTGCCCGTCAGCCAGTCACCCACTGTTGGTGGTGGTGTTCCTCCTGATGACACTCCACTCCACAGACGCATGGACACAGCTGTCGGGCTAAAAGTTGTAATTGGACTTTCTTCCTCAGACACCACGGTTACTGAGAAAACTGCACAGACACAAAAACCCTTAGTCTGCTAGATAGAAAAGGAGAATTAATTGATCAAACACAAGTGCAAACCTGGGAAAATGCCTCCAGCAAGAAACCTGACTTTACTGTCGTACTCAACTGACAGTCTGACAGGTTTGTTGCGATCAGGGATGATAGTGAGGTTCACTGATGGACCAGGGATGGGCTTCTTGTTGAAGAAACCTGTAAACTGAAGCTTATAGCACCCCCTAGTGGAAGAACACAGTATTAACACTCACACTGGTGACTGGTGGAAGAGCAGTACTGTCTCAAATTAAGACAGTATCACAGGATTTTAAATCTGATGACTGATGATGCATGCTGCTATTATTGCATTACTATCATTAAAAAACAACTTTTTTGCAATGCATTAAAAAGAAGCACTTACTTTGGACCACTCACACTTGTAACAGTGAAAGAGGCTTTCCCTTGAGCGTTCACAGGTTGTGACATAACAGTTGCTGTCACCTAAAACAACATAAAGATCTCATTACATCTCTCCAACTACATCATTCTGTACATTTCAAAACCTTCTAGGCCATTGTCAGAAAGTGCAGGTGTACATTAATTGGGTTGTTTGCGTTGCTTGTCAAGCTAACCTTCAGTGTTGAGGGTGATCTTAACTGAACCACAACCCTCTTGTCTGGAGAAGGGTTCTCCCACTCATCGTACAGCTGGACGAGGAAAGGTTCGGAGATACCGTGGTCACTGAACAACTGCAAAGGCTTAGAAACACATAGAAACATGAGCTTCTATGGTCAGTAATGTGAATATAAAACAACAGTGTACAACGCAACTGTGAGAGAAGAGGTTTTTAACATTTTTTACCTGCTCAGGTCCACTGATGAGCTTAAGCTGTGCAGGAATACCAGCAGTCACTTCAATCTTGATATGCTCCACATACGTGGAGTATTTGAAGCACATCTCTCTGAGGCCAAGAGGTCCTGAACTGAAACGTATTCCCGTCACCACAACTGAACTGCTCCACTGCTGGTTGGAACAAACACAGTTTACATTTACTCAGTGATGAAACAAAGTTTCCGATCCTTTATTTCAGTAAAACAATCAGCATCATTAGAACAGTTCTTGTCAGTATTACATTAATATATATTGTGATTATTTAATTCAATTCAATATAATTCAATATTATTTACTGAGCTCCAATTACAGGTCAAATTGTCTCAAGATGCTTTACAGAACCCATATGCCTGAACCCATTAATGGGATATTCTATTTAAATTCTTGTTCTTAAAAATATACAACTAGAAAAGGCAAACAAAGTCACAAGAACACATAGTTTACATTCATTTGACATTAAAGTCAAAAGGAAATCTTTCAAATAAATATATTTTTGCATAAGTATTACATAATCGTTAACATGTGAACAGCATTTTAATGTTATAAGAAGCAGGTTGAGGTGATTTATCGATTCTGAATTCTGTAAGGTTGGGTAGTTTAATTCACTGTTATTCATTATGATTCTCAGAACAGCTTGAATAGCATTATCACCATACCTCCTGTAATATATCCTGACAGTGTGGGGGGAAGTCACTGCCTTCTAATGGTATCTAAATGTAAGCAATCTACAACAAAGCACTTACACTGTCTATGAATTCATAAGGGATAGTCATTACAAGGTGATAAATCAGAACTCCTTTAATTCCTAGCACTGCAGTGACCTCTGATCAAACAGCTCCTTCCTTTAATCAGGAACGCCTCTGATGCTGCCCAAGCACAGAGGAAGAATAACGACTTCTGAGTTGTTCCTTATCTGACTAACTCAAGCTTTACTACCCAGTTTGTTTAACACTCTCATGCACGCAACCAGAACCAGGCTTTGTATGATGTTGCAGTGGGGGAGATGCTACAGATTTGAAGAGGTCAGTATACAGAAAAAAACGGCAATACCAGTGTGCCTTTAATTACAGGAAAACACATTGCACATCTGGACCCAAATCTGATCGCAGAACATTTCATACACAGTGTAAATGTAAATAAATGTGACCTTGTTTGTCCAGGAGAAAGCTCAGATCGAATGAAGGTAGCATGAGTGAACAACTACACTTGAATTCTCAAGCACACGGTTCTTTCAATGTCTGAATAAAAATGTATACTTTCCATTTGTCTCTGTTCCTACCTGCCACATAAAGGCGACAGAAGATTTATCCAGACCTTCAGCTTCCACACTCATGTCCCTCACACAGGTGGGGTTAAGTGTCTTGGTGACGTTGTCATACTGGTCCACAGGCTCCAAGTCTGCATGAGGAAAACATTTTGTCTCAGCTAACATGCAGCAGTTTAAATAAATGTGCCATAAGTATGACTGATGAAGTTCAAACTCACTGATGTTTCCAGGTAGGATTTCACCAAGCCTCACTGTGCTTTGGGGAAGCGTTATTTTTAGCCGTGTTGGTTCGTCTGGACGAGGACTAAAGGAGAAGGAGTGAGACTTTAAGAGATACATATCTGGATTTTAAAGTAAAAGTCTTACATTTAAAAAATACACTTATTCACTGTCCTGTGGAGATTTAGATGAGAAAGATACTAGAAGAGCAATACTAGTCTCATATCTGTTGTTTAGTAAATCACAGCCAGGAGATTCATTCGCTTACCATTAAGATAGGAAAGAGCTATCCTGAATCAATCTGATCCACAATGTGTTATTTCTAGATTTTGCTTTCTGTACAACATAAACTTAGGAAATAATTCATGCTAAATTGTGAGCTTTAACCCTCTAAACTCCATGATCCACCAGCAGGTTTGAAAGATATCCATCCATCCATCCATTATCTATACACCGCTTAATCCTCACTAGGGTCGCGGGGGGGCTGGAGCCTATCCCAGCTGACTCGGGCGAAGGCAGGGGACACCCTAGACAGGTCGCCAGTATGTCGCAGGGCTACATATATAGACAAACAATCACTCACACATTCACACCTACGGGCAATTTAGAATAATCAATTAACCTCAGCATATTTTTGGACTGTGGGAGGAAGCCGGAGTACCCGGAGAAAACCCACGCATGCACAGGGAGAACATGCAAACTCCATGCAGAAAGATCCCGGGAAAGCCGGGACGCGAACCAGGGACCTTCTTGCTGCAAGGTGAAAGTGCTAACCACTACGCCACTGTGCAGCCCCGTTTGAAAGATATGTTAGTCTTAAAAAAATGTAATTATTACTGCACTCCTCAGAGCCAGAAACTGCAAAAAGATTAATCAGATATTCAACTCTAATAAGTCTACCTGTATGTGACTTTCAATTTTGTCAAGAAAATGAACCAAAACTAAGATTAAAACTGCAATATTTAATCAAAATCTGTTAACTTTACCCATCTCATTGAGTATTTTTTGCTTGGTTCTTTCTGCATGTGTCTGAATCTGGAGCTACATATCTCTGATTTGCAGTCACTGGCCTCACCAAACTCCAAAATGTTCATTGTTCTCTTATATATTGTTTGTCTGTTCTTCCTGTGCTATCCCTCTATGCCCATCCCAACCATTCCCCCAACCCCTTACACTAACTGGAGGATTTTTTCCCCCCGTCCCTGTAACGGGAAGGTTTTTGGTCCCTTCCTACTGTCTCCAAGTGCTTGATCAAAGGGAATCAAAAGGGAACCATGGACCATTGGGTTGTCTGTTTAACATTTGTAAGGTCCTCACCTTATTATGTGAAGTCATATGAGATAACATATGTTGTGAATTGGCACTGCATAAATAAAATGTAATTAAATATTTGCCAGAAATAAAACATTTGCACTAACCAGATTCTGTATAAAACTAAAAATGCTGTGCAACCAATAAGCCGTTAGTGACTCAGCTGTGACCAACAGTTAATGACAAAAATTCAAGGCTTTTTATGATTTATGGCATTATAACTGTCATACTACAAAAACACATTTTCAGAGTTCTCTCTACTTCTGCCATGGTTGTGCTTTTTCCATAGAAGTGCAGAACTTGTCTTATTATTTTTTTTTTATTAAATTGCAGCGAAAACGAGCCCAGATCTTGTTAACATTGGCCAGAGTCAGGCAAGATGTCTTAAGTTTCAGTCATTTTACGAAGCTAAGTGAACCGGCTGCAGTACTGTGGCTTCATATTTAGCATACAGACAGGAGAGTTGTATCTACAGCAAACACAGCTGACACATTCAGTCGCCACCAAATTTATGGACTGGAGTGCATGTTTTCATTTCCTAGTTCTGTTGTATATTTTGATACAATGACAATGAAACTATCTATTCATGTTTGAAAGGGGTTTCGGAGTTATAGATGGAGCTTACGTTATAGTGAAGGAGACAGAGACACTCTGGTCATGGTAGGACACCTGGAAAAAGCGCTCATCCTGCACCTGTGTGGGCACTTCTATATCAGGCAGCCTTCGGTGGATCAAATCTTCCAGATCAATATCTCCAGTCCAGTTCACCTGAAAGTCAGGTGCGAGAGTCAGAGTGCAGCAAAAAGCTATTAAGTGCTAAAATACAATGACACGTAAAGGTTTCATTTATTGCTACATGTCGTTTGTTGCATTTATCGCCACTTAAACAATAAACTGCAATGTCTCCAGAATAAAAACCAGCAAGAAGACATAGTATATGTCAGACCCACCTTGATCTTGGAGGCTATTTCAGCACTGATTGTTACCTCACTGCCAGCCTCATCATACAGTCTGTAGAACAGGTTCTCCAGCACTCCTCCTGCTACCCAATCTATCTTGTCATTGTTCCTCAGCACCAGATTGTCATCACCTGCGCTGTAGACCTGCATCAGAGCGACTCGTGTGCTGGGAATCACCTTCAGCTCTCTTGTGATTGACGCTATGTGCCGTTGACTCTAGTAGAAAAACAAGAAAGGATAAAGACACTACAGACAAACTTTTAAAAAGAGGCCGTTCTATTAAACTGAGCTGTTTTTCTTTTAACTTACAGGCATCTCAAACTGAACTTTGCGTGTTTGTGGCTGTCCATCAATTATTTTCAGGTTTATGGGCTTTGTCATAAGCTGGCCAGCTCCTGTGTTGCTGCAGTCAACTGTCACCAGTGGAAGTTCCTCAACCTGATAATGTACCAAGAAAAAGATGAGGATGAGTCAACCAAGAAGGACTGAAGAATTAAACAAACTCACAGTTTGAAACAATACAATTAGAAAATGACAATGGCTGCAATTTAGGACATGAGATGTGGAAATTAAATGATGAGACAAATGCTGTACTTGAAGTGCATTAAATTTGAGCAGAATGGAAGTTTCAGGAGTTGCTCATGATTAAGAACTGATTAATATATACTACATGGTTTAACTAACATAAGCAAAGTCTCATTTCTAAATTGCCACACCGTGTATATTTTGCACCGCATCTGACCCAGGGTCAATGTTTTTACGATCTCATGCTGTCCTGCTTGTGTGACAGTCATGCGTTTGATGTTGTCTTATGCATTAAATCTCCAAAACATTTTAAAACTATGACACGGCAAGTATTGAACTGAAACTTAATCTCAACACGAATCAAATTCCAATGTCTATCAGAAAAATCCCTATTAGATATTTTCCACAATTGGTTCAGCCCTACAATTGAGGATAATAATGTATTACTCGTATTATAGATTTAAGAAGAGTACGGACCAAAAAATTATGCTGTGCACCTTCAATTTACTGTATTACATAGAGGAAGACAGGGTTGCACACACATAAAGTTTTGCTTTTTTTTTTTTTACGTCATGAAATTTTTATTAAAAAAGTGAATTGCCTCTAATCAAATCCAGACAACCCCCATCCTTTAGTGGAAGTCTGTGAGAGAGTATTTTTTTAAAATATATATGCTTATCAAGACACATCATTCACAGGGGTTTATGCAATTTAAACTTCTGCTGGGTATTTTTCAAAATTAAGTGCATCTGTGGCTACTTGAGACAAAAGTACACTGTGGAAAAAAAACACTTCTGTAAAAAATGATACAAATCTGGCAACACGGATGCCATAGAAAATAAAATAAAAAAACCTCTAATGTTAAAGAACCTAAAAAACTGTAAAAACAAGGGCAAATATTTGTAAAGTAAGGATATAGTTTACCCGATAATGGAATGAACACGTTGTAAAAGCAGAAATACTATTTTTAAACAATACTGATTTTTGATGTGAGCATTGTGCATGTTTTCCAGTATTCCTGCTCAGCCAGAAATCCAGTTTCTCATTACATTTATTTGGTTGAGTAATCCAGTTACTCAAATTGCTACTATCCCAGAAAAATGATAACATTTCCCCAAAAACTCATGTCGATACCTGGCAGCGAACTATCTGTCTGGGGTGAGCAGTGATGTTTCCACACTCATCATGAATTTCAACATTAAAGGCGACTGGGTTTCCATTCTCTACTTTGACTGGGTCTTCTTCTGGCATCACGTGGAGGGAATGTGGGGTACCTGGAAAACATGCATCATTTTCAACAAGATATTTATTTACCCACTGACAGATAGGAAGCTAAATAGGACCTGCTGACCAAATGGTGCTTTGATCCTTATCCTAATGTTAGAAGCCAACAGATTAGCCCTTCCAGAACAGCTGGATGACATCTGCTGCAGATTATGATTTCAAGTCTTCAGGTGGCATTTTTTCTGTCCTTCTATCCACATATAAGGCTGTTTGTTTTCTTAAATCATCAGTGTGGAAAAGGCTGTGTTTGCTCTGACTAAAATGCCACCAAAAACCCAATTCTGAGGCCCGTTTGCTGTAAAACAAGTCTAATGGTCTGTTTTTTAAGAAATTAATCTTTCAATCAATGGCAGGTAGAAAAATATTTTAAAATGTTTGTCACAAATGACAAATGTGACAATTAACATTGCATGATTTATTTCATTTAAACTATTAGAAAACTGCAGTAAATTATTTAATTTGGAAGGCTTAATTTAGGTCAGTTACTTTTCAATAATACTTTTCATCAATAATCTTCATTCAAGTAATAATTTCACTCTATTAGACTGTAAAAGTTTCATCTAAAAATGTTTGCTGTATATGAACTATCATTAATTCAAGCATTTAACCAATCAAGATTTCCTAAGAACATAATGTAGTTCTGATACTGTTTTAATTTCATAAATAAATGCAGTCTTACCAGGATGAAGAATGATCTTGACAGTCTGTGTTTCTGTTTTCAGGCCAGACAGGGTCACTTTCAGGTCATAACTCTGGGCGAAAAAAAACATCAGAGGCCAGAAAAAAATAATAAAACCAGTTGAATAGTTTAGTCTTGAGTTTCAGGTGACTGCTCGTTTTGCCCAATTTCTTGTATACTCTATTACAAACTTATTGATACATCAGTTACACTTTCCACATAGTAGAAAAAAAATGTCTACTATTGAGCACAGAGATTATTTGTTCAAACCTCATTTTGCTGGTAATGCAAGATTTTTCCTTTCACTGTGACATTTTTCACGGTGAACGTGGTCCCACGGCTGTCCACTGCCCCGTAATTCACATCCAGGCCACTAAATAATCATAAAAATAATGACAATTTCACAGCAGCTACAACATCAGATAAATTAAAGGCACGATTTGTTATAATAAACCTGTTCATGTGGTAGCTGGTCAAAGATGAACACATACTGCTATTTGAAAGATTATGAAATAAAGGTTTGTCTTCCTAATAAGGTATGGAAATAAAGCAACACAACAAAACTGAGGATTTACAACTTAAGTGACCTACTTGCACTCCAGTACAGGCGGGGGTTTGGGAGGTGCTGTTAAGTTACCATATAAATCTTTAAACTGTAGAGGAATATTGAAGGGCACCCCTACACGAACACTGGGGCTCACTGCGGTGATAACGAAGCTCTGTGCATCACCCTCTGAGAGGCAATAAAGAAGCAGAAGTGTCTGATTGTGGAATTCAGAATGAATACTGAAAATGACAGTAACATACTCTGAGCTCTGCTTCTCCTTACCTTTGACGGTGAATTTGAGAGTGAAGTTTGGAAGCTTTTTGCCTCCAAAGACGGGCTCATTGGTGTCTTTCATTACTGTGTTTAGAAACAGTGTGTACTTCCCCAGCTGGGTCAGACTCTCTGTCAAGGATGACAAGTTTGCTCATATGTGATCTTTGAGGTGACAAAAAACTGTACACACAAGAAGTAGCCAAATAATGAACAAATGACAAAAAAAAAAAAACAACGTACCATTTTTTTTGAACTCGAAACCCCATTTTGGTGAATGTTGGGCAATGAATTTTGAAACCACTTTGTCTCCTTTAGAATCTACAAATGAAAGGCAATAATAATTTACTGCAGCATTCAGAAGGAACAAATACAGAAACTCTATACCAAGAAGCTGAACAAACACAAATGAGAAACAAGGGTTAGAACAAAACAGTTAAAAAAGATTGCAAGTGAAAAGAAAAATTAAGTGACACTTAAAAGCTCTTTTAATCATTAATGTTCAATACTCTTTGTTTTAGCTTTTCCAATGTGACGATTTGCGGCTTTTTTTGTTGTCTATACATAACAGTAGTAACTGTGCTCTAGGAAATTCAGCTGTAAAACAGAAGAAAGACAATTTCAATGTTTTATAGACCAAATGATTATTTAATTAACTAAATAACAAACAGATTTATTCAGGGAACAAAGCAATTCTTCAATAATAGGCCTGCAAAAGAAAAGGTGACTATGTTATGAATGTAATCACATCACTACAGGTATGAAGGTGATTAATTGTCATGGAGTTCTGTGCTTTGATTTTAAAAAATTAATTAGCTATTACAGGGTAATTTTCACCATTAAAAATAAACATGCAAAGTTTGTCTTGCTGGTAAACATGAATCATTCGCTATGTCAATTTGCTGGCTTAACGACTTTAATTTTAAAAAGTAAATTATCTTAACACAACATTGCACTTCCACAATTAAAATCATCTGACTTAACTTTGAGCAGATCTAATTAGAACTGTGGTGTTTATGTGTTTTCTTACCATGCAGGACTATTGTGAGCTGCATACTCAGCACTGGTCCTTTCCCCTGACCCGCTGACGGCATCGAGGATATTGACTCGCCTCTCTTGTTTAGAATTTCAACGTTGATTGGCCCTGAAATAATATGACACACACAACACACAGAATGGGCTGTGAGCCTTAAGGTTGTCATTTTTATCAAAATTTTAAATATGTATGTTTATTTTACCTAAAGGGGTCCCAGCAGGACAAACAGCATTCTGTGGCCACTCGTTACCTTTTGGCCAGACCACTTTCAGCCACTCTGGAAGCCTGTAACAAACAAATGGCATTTACTGGAGCAGATAACGTCAATCTTCAACGACGACTGATAGTCAGGACAAGGATATAAAGTATAGAGACGTAAAGGTAATCCAGCTGACACATTTATACCTATGTAATTACAAATAAAAATAGAATATTAGCAATGACTGCTCTGTGTAAACACACTGCTGTGTTACAAATGCAGCACAAAAGCAGTTTCTCCCAGCTGCATACTCACTTGGCAAAGTCATTGTCGATGTTTTTCTTGATGGCTTCATCAGTGGCAGTTTTGTCAATCTTGGAAATGGGGATGATCTTGGTCATGTCATAAAGAGCTTTGGGCTCCTAGGGAACAAATTTGTCTGTAAGTCTCAACCTAAATACAAGTAAACTCAAAAAAGGGGCCAAAAAGAAAAGAGTTGTCCATATAATCTAAAAAAGCTGCAATAGTGGTGCAAAAATCTGTATTTAATTCCATGCTATTACTAACTTAAGTCCTACTCCTTTGATTTTTAGATATTCTTTGTATTAGACCTAAGCAAAAAAAAAAACTCATGGTTTAGAAAGATTTTAGGATTTGCACAAATGCTAAAAAGGGATAGTGCTCTTTCTTTGCTTTCTTTGTTTCTTTGGTTTGTTGTTCTTTTCTCCAAACAAAAGCCATGTCCTCGTGTCTTAGAGAAGGAATTCTTCTTGGTTGGTGTTCATGGAAATCAGCCTTGTACAGCTTCCTTAAGAGAGTCAGTCTTAAGATGCTAGTTACCAATATTAGTCAGATTCATCAAGATGATCTTTGTGGTGATCCTTGGATTGTACTTGGTCTCTCACTCTACCATTTTTGCCAGTGCAGGAGTCATTTTTGGATTCCTACCACAGCTTTTGAGATTTTTCACAATGTGGAATTACAGCCTTTGCCTGTCTTGTGTGCAGCCACTATGTGCAGCTCTCTGTCAGTGATGGCAAACTATAGCAAACACTAAGCTCTTTGGCGTTAACCATGACCTGTAATTGAGTAGTAACTGATTAAAGAACTACTGCATCAGCTGTTCTCAGTTTTTACTCTATTAGAATGCTGTGAAACATGGTAAAAAAATAAAAAAAAAATCAGGACCATTTGGAATGGTACAGAGGTTGTATTTTCTCAAAAATTTCAAGGGGTATAAATAATTTTGGAAATGCAACTTTAGTAAAAATACCACGGTCATCTTTCATCACTTGTTAATGTAAATTTGCAGACAAGAAATCCATTGGTCAAATGATAATTCACTTTGAATTAAAATAGGTAAGGACATGAAATATCTGGGCATAAACAGTATATAACAGTGCATCTCAAAATTGTAGAGAACTGTGAGAAAGTTATTTTTTGTAATTTAATTTGTAAAGGTAATGGTATATATTCTATATTCATACCATGTAAAGCGAAATATTTCAAGTCTTTTTTTCATTTTATTATTGAAGATTATGCCTTATAGCTCATAAAAATCTGAATTCCAGCATCTCAAATTATTAGAGTATTTCCTAATATCAATCAGAAAAAAGGACTTGCTAGACATAAATGTCCAACTTTGAAAAAGAATGTTTATTTATACATTCAACACTTGGTTGGAGCTTGTTTACCAGGAATTACTGCATCAATGAGGCATGGCATAGAGGTGGACCAGCCTGTGGCAGGGTTGAGGTGTTATTGAAGCCAAGAATGCTTTGATAGCGACCTTCAGATTGGCTGTATTTTTTGATCGTGTATGTTTTTTTGAATCTTCTTCTTTACAATATCCCATGGATAGGCCAATCAATCACAGTAATCTCATGATCAGCGCACCATTTTTTTGGTAATTTTGGTTCTGTGGGTAGGTGCTAAGTCCTGCTGGAAAATGAAATCAGCATCTACATACAGCTTGTCAGAAGACTGATGCATGAATTGCTCTAAAATCTCCTGGTATACAGCGACATTAATTTTGGACCAGCTCCAGCAGATAACATGACAACCCAAATCTTCAGACTGGGGAAACTTCACACTAGATTTCAAGCACCTTGAATCCTGTGTGTCTTCATTTTTCCTCCAGAATCCAGGACCTTAATTTCCAAATAAAATGCAAAATTTCCTTTCATCTGAAAAGAGGACTTTGGCCCACTAAATAAAAGTCTTTTTGTTTCTCCTTAGCCCAGGATTTCTGATTTTCATAAGCTATAAGCCATTATCATCAAACAAAAACAAATACAAGCTATAAATATTTCACTTCGTGTGTACTGAGTCAAGAATATCTAAAATTCTCACCTTCTTTAGTAACTGATGGAAAATATCAAATGTTTTAATGGTGTTCTAAATTTCTGAGATGTGTTAGTACATACAGCAGTACATTTAGTAGATTTACAAGTAATTTGTCACATACAAACCACCGTTTTCAGGTGACAGATTTCTATTAGGGTTTCAGTCATTTTTGGAGACTTGCAGAAGAACATTTGTCATTAACTACTTATATGACTGCCTGGTTCGGTGCACTTGATATACACAATGTACACAACGATGTATTTTCACTTTGTCACAGCAGAATATTAAATGTAAATAACACTAAAAAACAGATTATTTTAAGTTAACTCCATGACACTTTACGGACAAAAATTAGAGTATTTTGTTCTTTGCAAAAATTAAGATGACAGTTTACCTCAATCAGAATGAGTTTGATTGAACTAGAGACAGTAAACATTGTATTATTAATCAGTTTCTCAAATCCAACTCCATAATTCCTTCCTTACCCGAATCACTTCCACCTGTCCTCCTGTGGCAAAGACGTCTCCATCATAACTTCCATACAGCAAAAACTTAACAATAGTACCGTAGAGAACAGGGTTCGTTCTCAGAGACTTCACCTGCATGAAGATGCACAGAGGATTCATCAATGCTGAATACAGAATGCTACAAATATACATTCAGAAAACCCCCAAATCAACAAAAGCTTACACGCTGGCCTGTTTTGTATGTTTTGCCATCCCATTCGATGGAGGAGAACATGGCCCAGGGATGCTGCATTTTCTTAGAAGGCACTTCTGGTCGTGTTATGGTCCCCTGGTAGCCAAGAAACTTCACTTGCTTGTCAAACTTCTCATGACAGTTTTGAAGCCAAAGACTGAACTCATTCTGAATGTTAGCTCTTTTTGAGGATTTCTGTTGAAATAGAAAGAAGAAAAAGTTAAGCAACACTTGAAAGTTTTTACTCTATAATTCAAAGAAACAGAGATTTTTGACAACTAGGATGAAGAAATATTCCAAAACAGGTCTCTAACTGAAATATTAAAACTGTTACTTGGTAAGCAAGTGGTTGTCTTATTTACTCAACAAACATAATGACCAACATGGTCAAAACTAGTGCTTAATGCAGTTTTAAAGAATTCCTATTCTGTCAATGTGTTGCTGAACTAGTTTAAGCACCTTGTCCGGTGAGAATTGCAGTGGGAGATCTGTTCTCTTTTGACTGCTCTTTTCTCCCTGTTGCACCCTGACTCACCAAGGAAATGTATCATATGAAAAACATTAATGACATGCTTATTTATGGACTCTAAAGTCTATCACAAACAGTTACTGAATAAAGGCAATCCTCAGGATTTCATCTATAGAAAGGCACCTTGACTCCCCTTGAGAGAAGAAGTTAACTGTAGAACTGTTCTTTTCCTGAGGAAACTTCAAACAACAAACATAAACAGCAACAAAACAATAATCATATAACTTTCAATGCACTATAAGCCTCAAAATCAAATACATATCCATTAAAGATCTTGAATCTGGGGCTGCAATTTATTCTAAACATTAAAAAAGTCTTTGAGAAATGTAGACGGTCACCTGTCCATTAACAACAGTTGTGTAGATAGTGTCCTTGTTCTTCAGTTTCATCTCCAGGTCAGTAAAGGTGAGTTTGTTTGTGGTGACCTGGAACCTGTCATCAGTGAAAAGCACCCCTGACAACCGACTGTAACACTCTGCAAGCTCTTTTGCTCCTTTACTGGGAGAACACCAATCAAACCTGAACAAATAGACAACAGGATACAAGAACGATAAATCACGTAGTGCAGAATTGATAGGTTTTTTTAAAGAATCTGGTGCAAACTGGTAAAAGAGTATAAATGATTCATGTGCAGGACTTTGATGAAATATCACAATTTCAAGCTGAGACTTGGTCAAGTTTTCTGACAGAAAGGCATGATACAGATTAGTAGTTCAAGGACTTTTGCAAAGTTGAAAATCCATTTTTTTGACTCCCATTTACTGGCTCTGATAATTGTTGTAACTGTAGCATGTTTTTTAAAGACAACATTCTTGTCAAACCCACACGAGTTTTTGGGTTTATATGGTTAAAGTGAAAACTTATTTTCTAATTAATGTAGTTTATATAAATAATTAATAGTATTTACTCAGAGACTGCAGTGTAAGGTATGAGTCGTCCATTCCAGAAACATTCAAAGATCGGCATCCTCTTTCTTGCCTGATCGGTGAATCCAGACTCATTATCGTCATCATCATTATCAGGGGCTTCTGATGAACAAAACAACAAAACAAGATCCTCAATTAAATTTCAAGCTGTGATATGTAATAAATTCTATTCAACACATTAAAGTTTGAATACTATAGGAAGCACCTGGACGTTTAGGGTAGGTCTCCTTGTCATAGAGGAAGGGATGATACCGAATGATTCCCTCAACTGTGCCGTTGTCGGCTGCAGTGGAGGCTCTAAACTCAAACGTGTCTGCAGCTGCATTAATGTACAGAGTCTGCATGTCGTCTTCAACTTCCCTGAGGTGAATTGCACGGGGACATTTGGGAGGTTTCTCCCGCAAAGTGACCTGATCAAAAAGGAAGAGTCCAAAGGTAATATATGCTGCATTAACTATGACTAGGATGCAGAAAAACAGAATCACTGTGATCACCAGTTTAACTGTTAAAGACGAGCAGCCTCACATGAATGTCGATTTTAAGATCATCTGAGTCTGACGAGCTCTTATTCCTGACATTTCCATTGACTCCGTGAATGTAATAGTGATATATGTGCCTGAAATATAGATAGAACACATTTTAAGACGAGATAGACCTGTAAAAACTTTACATTATATATGGGGAGATTTGGATGAGTGAACTCACGCTAGCTCTCTGGTCACCACATTAAATCTCTCTGTCAGGAAGGTGATATGCTCAGGCTGGACTCCTGTAATGACGACAGCTGTAAAGCTTTCCTTCCCACGTTCCTCAGCGATAAGGGCCTGGAGGAAGTGCTCGTCATTATTCTTTATATGTGAAGAATCACCGGGCTGCAGCAGGAGGAAGAAAGGACACACAGAGCATAGACAAAGGAGACATTAACACAAAGAACTTTCAAGTTACTTGTCTGCATTTACTTGATCTGTTTTAAAAGAGAGCATTTACCTTCCTGTTTAAGATGACCCCGCTGAAAATATCTTCTTTGTTCTTCTCTTTTCTCTCAAATTCTTCCTTTGAAAGGACCAGCTCATGAACATCTGGAGAACCTACAGGCTTGCTGATCATCTAATAATAATAATAATAAAAAAAAACATATGCTTCATTTTTTGCAATATTTGTTTTTTTGCACATTGAACCAAATGAGAGCATGAATTTCTGTGACAGATGAAAGGAAGTGATTTTCACTGTTGATTAATCTGTGGCATTTTTAAAAAAATAAAACATGACTGTTGTGGGATTTTAAACTAAACACATGACAAAACTGGGAAATATTACGCTTCAACTAGATTCATGTACAAACTGAACGAGCCTGTGTCACCACAACCCATATAAAACTTGTAGAGTGGATCAACAGGGATAAAAAGATTGTCTAAGGCCGAAAGACGTGCATGTAAGTTCATGTAAAGGTCAAGGTCATGCAAGCCTGCTATTTTTTTTTTAAATGAGGTAATTGAAAACTTGCCATGATTAGATCAGACACCCCCAGACAAGAATAAAACTAAATGGTGGCAGAGATGATTTGATCTGTCTTTTTTTAAAAAGAGAGAATGGGTTGTGGCGTCCCAGGAAAAGGTAGAGTTTCAAGGAGGAGTTTTGTATATAAGAAGCTGTAAAGAGTTGTTTAGTTAGTCAAAATCTTGAGATTTTACACATATTTCTTACAGACTCTGTATTGAATAAATATTATTCACATCAGACTTTGAACACTGTATGAAGCCTTTTCTTGAATATTTTTGAAGACACCAATAGTAGATCCACAAGTGTTTTTTGACTGCATGTTGGACAAAGCTGCCTGATCAACTCTGGCCCAAAGGTTGGCAGTAGAGTCACAACATGACCACTGACAGTTCTGGATTCAATCTGGTTAGAAAATGTGAATGAACTTCTATTAACCAAGGTTTTCATGATCATCTAATTTTGGTAGATGATTGTCATACATGTGGCACATCGGTGTGCAGCTCGAAATTACCCCAGCAGGATGAAAATGCAGATAAGACAACAGTGAGGGTTAGATAAAGAGTTTGTTGCTGGGTTTATATTAGAATAAAGATTTCATTGCTTGTTTTTAAAGCCTTACATGGCCAGACAGTATCTTACATTTGTGATCTTATAACTCATTTTTAGCCTGATGTCTGTTTGAGGAATTTCTGAATCTCACCTTGTGAACAGAGGAGATAGACCATTAGCTGTTTATGGACTTAAACCATGGAATCCGCTTTCAGTGGACCTCAGACGGATGTCAGCATCTTCTTGGAAAACATTACTAAAAACGTTCTCTTACCATCTGGCCTTCTCTCTTGGTTTATTGTGATAATTATCATGTCTGGGTATATATCACTTTTTTCTTTATGTATTTTCAGTGTGCTTGGTCTCCTATTCTTTGCATTGTGGTTATTTTATTTTGTTCTTTTACATATTTTGTCTGCTTGATTTTACCTGTCTAATTTAAATGTCTGCCTTGGGCAGCATCTTGAAACTGTGTTTTAGAAAGCTGCTATAAAAAAAAAGTTATTATCAAAAATATTACTATGATCTATAACCACCAATGGTAACTCATTAAAAAAAAGGATAATTAGCTTCTTAGTAAGTTGCCACTTTCACAAGTTGTCTAAATTGTAAAACTCCATTTTAGCTTGATGCTGTCTTGCAATAGAGGTGAACAACAGAGGCCAAATGCATGAACTACGGAAGAGGATGTCTGGAGAAATGAGGGCTTCATACTGTGTTTGGACTCCGTCAATCAACACACATACAAACAAAGCTCCTGCAAAGTCCAGCATCATGTACTTTAACTAGAATTATTTTAATGACGAATTATAAAGGTGTAGTTGACAAAAAATCTCCTCACAGAGTCTCTTCTCATAGCATTTGTTTTAAGTACTACTTGTTTGCTCTGACACTACCTCATGAATTGACCTTGATAGTTTTCTTTAAAGACTTACCCTGGCTGAGTCTCCAATGTAGAAAACGGCCTGTTTTCCTCCAACTCCAAAGTAGGATATATCACTGTTGAGACTGCGAGGTACATGATCTGGCCGAACATAGCCCTCTTTATCACTGTCAAGAGTATATGAAAACAAAGCAAAAAAAGATAGACAATTTAACTTGGCACTTTTTTACCAACAAGACATCATATTAGACAAACAGCTTGGACAGTCAAGCCATGCGAGTGTTTTGAATAATGTAGCCAACCTTGCAAATGTGCTGCTCTCCTTTGTAAATTTAGAGAGTCTGTACACAGCCCAGTTGTTCAGCTGTTTCGAGGTCATCCCACAACCATTATCAAGCACAATGACTGCAGGTTTCCCAACAGTTTTGTCATTCAGCTAGTGAACAGATACAAGAAAAAGTCATTATGACAGATTTACCATGGATGAGATGTTAACATTATACCAGTTTGCAAAAGGAAAGATTAAAAAACACATCTGCTGATAAATAAAATGCAG
This sequence comes from Amphiprion ocellaris, assembly GCF_022539595.1. Classification (NCBI taxonomy): domain Eukaryota; kingdom Metazoa; phylum Chordata; class Actinopteri; family Pomacentridae; genus Amphiprion; species Amphiprion ocellaris. The sequence goes on along the minus strand of NC_072787.1, from coordinate 18,983,294 downwards.
CTGCAGAACCCACCACCCGTATCTCTATAATCCTCCGTCCTTTGTTTTTAGCTGTGGCTGAAAGAGCGTTGTCAATCAGCTCAGCAAGTGTGTATGCTGGAAAAAATAAAAGCAACTGAATGAGTGATGACAGAAGCTTAATATCGGTGTCAATCTCAGGTGCACTACTTTGAAGCACTTACATAATGGTGCCTGGCCCTGACTAGCATAGTATTCATACATGCCACCCCGGATCAGCGTATCATAATGAGGTGTAAACGTGATGTGCTCCTCCGCTGCAACTGGCAGAGCCTGGTGCTCATTTTGCAACAAGTAGAGAGTACTGCCATCCTGAAGCTCCTCTACAATAAAAACACAACAAAAAAATCATTCTCTAATTATGCCTGTCTCCCTGATATGAATGCTGACTCATAACATGATCTGACAGCAAAGAATCTGTATTTACAACAGACTGCATTATAGGAAGCTCAAAACAAAGTCAAAAAGACTTGGTTACAGGAATGACAGTTTCAGTGAAATAAATTGTAGAGTAAAATGTATTTATTTGAGTTTCTTATTGATAATCTATGGCATCATGTTGTTCATCAATTGATTTACTCACTAAATTTGTCAAAATCCAGGGTTGTTCTGTCAGTTGTTGCCACCACAAATGCCTCATGTGGACTGATTCGAAATTCCTGTAAAAAGATAAAAATAAACATGGAAAATTCTACTGTTATATGTTGTGCAAGTTCTTTATTCGAGCTGAAACAATCAACCGATTACTTTTAATGGACTGAAAATTAACTGCCATCTTTAATGTTTGGATTTGTTGTTTTTCTCTGTTTTGCATCTTTCTTTGTGTTTTGCATTGTTGGTTACACCAAACAATATGATATCACTAGCGGCTTTTGGGAAGCTGTGATTAACGTTTTTCACAATTTCCAAAATTTATTAGATCAACAGCAGATTGATTAGTAGATAAAATGATCATTAGACTAACTGCTTATGAAAATAACTGTACTCAGTGGTCTTTTAGTGTAGGCAAAGGGAGTTATTTAAGCCTAAAGACATTTTTATTCAAATGTAAATTAGCAGTGGCATCATATGTATATGCTGATAACATCTAGATCTACAGTACTGTCTGCTGTCACTCTCACCATCAAAGGCTGTCATGAAAAGCCACATATCAAAAGACAATCTTAGACTTTACATAAGCACAATCTCTATACATGAAGACAAAACTCATCTGACGTTTCTCAGGAACAGGACTTTCCTCTAATTAAAAGTTGTCACCATCGAAAGTGGTGACAGCTTTTTTAACAGTATCACCTACACATGCCAGTTCTTGAAGGCAGGGTGTGGTACACAACAATCTTTGCATTGACGCTCATTAAGGCACAAGTGCAGTATTTGCCTACCTCACTGTAAGCAGGACTTCATGTAATCTATACTTTCTAGCAGGGTGGAACCCAAAGCAATGCCAAACTAACATCAGAATAAAAAAATCTATTTAAGTAGTTGTCTTTAGGCGAGGCAAGGCAAGGCAAGTTTATTTGTATAGCACCCTTCATGTCCAAGACAATTCAAAGTGCTTTACATAAAACATTAAGAGCATTACAGTGAAGTAATGCTAAAATTCTTGCAAACTGCATATCAGGATCAAATCATGTTGCTAAAAGAAGATAGGGAGATGTGATGTTATGGAATTTTCTCTTCCTCGTTCCATGTCTCGAAAAAAGTAAAAAATTCCATGCATCTACATTGACTTTTTCTGTGTGTCATTGTGCCTACCTTAAACTAGTGGTCTAATTTGACAGCCTTGTAATAAAGCCATTCATGAAGCTTGTAACATTTGGTTAATGTTGAAACTCTTTCAGAGACATGTTCATTTAACTCTGTGATAATAAAGATAATGTAAAAGTCTCGGGCAGTCGAAGTCAGTCTAATCCTTAAAATCGCATTTCTATTGATTTTTTTTTCTTTCCTAATGGATGGTAATTGTCATATGTATTTAAATGAGTGATCTTGTTTTTTGTTTATTCTGGTTCTTATATACTTCCATTTTATATTGTATTATTGTAAAGCAGTTTGTAACATTTGTTTGAGAAAGGGGCGACATAAAAAAGCTTATTCCTGTTATTTTGGAGGATGCAGTTTGTGATGTGGCTTGAAGAGACTGATTTTCAGCCTGGATGAACTAAGAGATACTGCAAAACAATCTGTATCTGTTGGCATTTATTAATGGTGGAACAGAGTTACATCACGTGATGGAGCATTACCACATGAGACACAATCAAATTACTACCTCCTCTTGTTCTAACGCAAAGATGAGAACATACCGGTTTGGTATTGTTGTCAACATTCAACAGCTGAACAAACATAATACATGCATGTAAGAGCATGCATGCACATGCACACGCACACACGCACACACACACACACACATACAAACACACACACACACACACACATACACACACACACACACACACCTGCACTTTAGCTTAAGATCTCTACCTCATTATTTATGATGCTGACTTTTACTAATTTTCTCCTGTTTTTCTAAAGATGCATCCTTTTATAATGTATTATTATTACTGCACATCTTTGAGAAGAGCCACTTTGCATTTCACTGCACATACTGGATGTGCATGTGACAAACAAAAACTCTTGAATCTTGAACATATATTTACTAAAATTTAAACAAAAAATTGAGATAGAACCTACAACACTTCAACGTGAAACTTAAAGCTCTGACTGTGATAAGTTTAATAAATACAGGAATATTTAGAAACAAATAAAAAATGCTAATAATAACATAATAGGGCCTTTCTCTAAACAATCTGACACTGAAATAGGTAGGCTATTCGCTTATGGCTCAGAAGGAACTTTTTAAGTATTGCACCGTCTGCAATCACTTAAATCACGTATAGTAACTAAATAGATAAAAAATAAAAATAGTCCTGGGTAAGGATCTCAGTATAATGTATATCCTAAACTGCAACTTCGTGATTCCCCTTTTTAACCGATTAATCGTTTAGCTCTACCTGCTAGTGTAAAGGCAATGCAGTTTAAAAGCACCACACACGGCAGGCAAATACTATTTTTCTTTTCAGATTCCTAATTTAAAGGGGAAAACACTTCTTTATGTGTTTGTTTGAGCTTTTTTTTCTTAAACTATTGCAACCACGAAATCTCCAGAGAAGGATATTTGGCAGCTTAAAAAAATCAACGTATAACTACTCGGTCTATTGACCACTGTGGGAGACGGTGACAACAGTCGTGTCTGAAGCCTGAATTTTCTAAAACTTTCATCAAGTTACATCAACTTTTGACGCCCACACCCCTAAATAAAAGCAGAATTAGTTGGCATTACCCTTTCCAAATCTTGAAGAAAGTCGTTGAAGTCCAAACCAACTGTTTCCAGATGTTTCTCGGTCCTCTCCTGCTTGTCGAGGCGGAGGTCGCAGACCCGGATCCTCCTGCTTGTTCTTCCCCGCGGAGGGGCGCCAACAGCCCGGGACGAGCTCAGCATCTCGTCCGCGTCGCTGTTTCGCTCAGCCGACGAATAAAGCACCGAAACACTTGGATGTTTACGGGTTTCAGTTGTAGTTTTGGTCCCAGCAGCGCCTCTATCATTCCTCTGAGGACTTGACACTCCACTGACTCAACGGTTTCACTGCAACTCCAGCGCGAGCCTTTCTACGGAGGTCAAACAGGGACAAAAGTCAGTCGTCGTTTACTTCCGCGAAGCAATAACAGGCAACCGCTGCTGAGTTTCAACCACGCTGTGCTTTCAGTATCGTTTCCAGGGAAGTACGGGATGTGTTTCTAGCTTCCATCGGGACCGGGCCTGCTGCACGGAAACAGAAACCGAACACTTTTTCAAAAAACAAGCAGGCTCACGATGTCCGTGCTGTTTCATAGCATCCGGGGCTGGTTTGTGGATCCACGATCACTCATTGATCGGGGATATTCGCGATGCATCCAGTGGAGAGAGACTCAAAAGTCTCATGTCAAGTGCCGTTTCAAAAGGCAGTGTTTTCAGATTTTAAAAAGCTATTATAATGTGCCTGCCAGTGCTGCTGTGGATGGAGGAAACAAGGAAATGTTGCAGAAAACAGAGAAACCACCAAAGGTAACTGCTGCTATAGAGACTACTGACAAAAATCTATACTTTATAGCAGTAGTGGAAGTTCACTAACTGTAGTACTGAAAAACAGCTGACTTTCCTTTTTTGACTGGTGTACTACCTCAAAAAGACTCTCTGTGGACTATTCCCTATATTATAACCCATCCAGTTGTTTTTACACGTTGAAATAGCATTTAAGGATCAATTTAACTCATATATTACAGTTTTCCACTTGCCAAAAAGTGACTGCAGCCCCCACATTGTGACTGAAATGATATTAATGCATCAAAATAACTGATTTCATTCACGAGTATCCTATTTTAAAGTATACTGCCCCAAGGATAACTGCAAATGAGATCATTTCTTTTGTTTTTACATAAAACACACCCATAAATCACAGTGAGTACACTTAGAAACAAGGAAATTGGACGTACCAAAGACACACAGGCTAAACATCAAAGCAATGCTATACTGTTGCCTATAAACCTAAATGTGAGGCGTGATTACACTGTAAACTAAGAACAATTCTTCAGTTGTGATTACTCAGTTACAGTAAATGGTAAAGTTTCACTGTGAGACACTTCTGCTATCACCAGGGATATAAAGTTCTGTGTATCTGCACATTGTGACTGTTGGACCCATATAAAAGCAGGTGGAGACAAATACAAGCTGGATTCATTTTCTGAAGCGCTCTTCATTTCACCCTCCACCATGAATGATATTTTAATTTCCCCAGAACACAAAGAATAACAAGTACTAGAGCTCAATGAAGTAACTGATGAACAGAAATTCTTTTATTATTATTATATGTGTATATTTTCAGCAATCTTCCAAAAAATATCACTTACTAGCTTCTCAAATGAAGCAACAAAATAGGATAGAGTCTCAATAATTTAAATTTTTGCACCACAAAACCATCAAATACACTTTAGTTCTTTCAAAATACAACAGATGAATTGACTCCTGCCTCAAACAGCAGTAATGTTTCAGTTCAGTTGAATGCACTATAAATGCATCTTTATTCGTCAAAGCAGCTGACTGACTTTTAACTTCTAATACATGCATCACGATGCTTTCACTGTCCTCTACTTCTGTGAATGAAACTAAGTTGCTGGTTTGTTTTTCACTGTTTGATGAAAGGTTGAAACATCAGCAGATTTGCATATTGCTCTGTTGTTATTTGTTGTTTTATAGATTTAACAGACTCATGCAAAGCTGTTAATTTGGTCCTATAATAATTTTGGTTGTGTTTGGTGACTGAATTTTTTTCCTCTTTGTTTGTCTATTCAAAATCTTTGAATGTTTGACTTTCAGAAAAGGAAGCGAAAGCACAGCGAACTCAACCAGGGGGAAGTTGATTCAGAGGCCTTCCATAAGAAGGTAGGAGGAATCTCACTCTTTAAATATAGCTGCATATTCAGCACCTTCTTTCTAAACAGATTTCCGCTGACAGATTGTGTTCGACCACTGAAATTAAAGCATGATTGAGAAGCATCTCAACGTGGGAAACTCAAACTTCCACAATAATTGCATTCAGTATTATTTTGCTTTGCAACTCTATCTGGTATAATGTATAGTAATTTATGTGTTTATTATACTTTGCTTTATAAATCAGAGTTTGCAAATTAACTAGCAATACGTGTAGTGAAATATAAAATACAACATATGCCTGTGAAATTTAGTTGAGTGTAGAAATAAAATAGAATGAAGATATTAAAAAAGTACAAATACAGTCCCTGCCATCTCATCTTTTTAGTTTAATGCACTGTGGAGACAAATGAATCTCTTTAATGTGTCGTGATGCAGGTCAGGTCTGTTATTCTGGACGGAACCAGGTCCTTGGTGGATTCTGTCCGATCTCTCGGATATCTGAAAGAAGAGACAGACGCAGTGAAAGAGCCTCTTCCTTCCCAGGAGTGCCGCCTCGCTGCTCTTTGTGAAATGGCTAAAGAGCTTCCTCTAGTGGACGACGAGGAGCAGGAGTGCTGCTCTCAGTCACTTGTTGCTGAGGACGGCTGCTCATCACACGTCGACTTGTTCTCTCGGCTCACAGAGAACAGGACGGACCGGGCTGCAGTGGTCACTCTGATGGGAGAGGAATATGTGATACCACCTCACACAGCTTTCCTGCTTTCGGACTTCACAAGAATACAGCCACTAGTCCACTGTGAGTGCAGTGCTGGAAAAAATGCTGTATATTTTAAGCAAACAGAGTTTAATGAACTGGAAACATGTCAATATTTTTCTGGCCATCAGGATGAGATGTTAAACAAAATGACTCACGCTTGTGGTACCACTTTGAAAGCAAATTAAAGCTTTGTAAAGCATAAATATGACAACCACTCCTTACATTTACAGTTGTAAATAGTTGTAGTATGACTCAGTGTCATTTCATGTCAAGTAAGAGCCTGTTTGTTGTTCCACAGTCCAACATTGACTTACCTAATATGTTTCTTGGTTCTCACCCAGATGGAAGGATGTTTGACCTTGTAGTAATGGATCCACCCTGGGAAAACAAGTCTGTGAAAAGGAGTCGCAGGTAATTTGGCATTCAGGAATTTTACAAGCAGTGAAGATCATATCAAATCCAGTCAACTTTTATTGTTATTAACTGTACACTCAACTGTAGTGCAGGCACAATGAGAGGGCGTTTCACTTAGTATTCAAGAAAACTAAGAACATAATTTAAAACACACACATCCCTGCAACGTATTGCAGCTAAAATGAAGTTGAAATTGAAATAGTCTCTGTTTAAAGTAAGCAAAGCAGGTACAATTTCAGTACAAGATATAACAAGATAGAATTTTTGTTGATCTCCAAGGGTGAAATTTGCACATTATACCACAGAAAACATAAAAAAGAACTACTTAAGATTAGAAAAGAAATCCAAAATCCAAGCAGTGCTTTTCCATCATTTCCCCTCGTGTCCCTTAATGTGAAGTAATGTCTTCCACATAGTCTTAGTGTGGATGTTAACCAAAGAGATGATTAATCTTATGTGAAGGATTTTGAGGCCTCCGGTGTTTAATGAGTAAACAACCGGCAAGTGTGAAAAACCACAGTGGTGCTTTGAGCGAGTGTCAGCATGCAGGTAGTTTCATGTTCCAATGCAAATGAGCATTAAACAAAGTATAGGTAAGACTAGATGTTGCTTGATTGAAGTGTAAGGAATCACCCAAGTTATTAGAGTTTACACTGATGGGGACATGAATGTGTCTGCCAGAATTTAAGGCCAAAGTAGTTTTTAAGAAATTCTACTCAAAATCACAAATGTCAGCCTCATGGTGGTGCTAGAGGAGAAGTCAGGGGATCACCAAAGTGAGTCATCTGTGATTTAGAAACGTTTGTACGAGCCAGTCCATACAGTCGATGTTAAGATAGTTCTCCAAATTAGTAAAAACTGTTACCTGTAAGAGAAACAGTTAATTAAAATTATTATGAGTGATCCATTATCTATCTAGTTTCATCCAGTAGTTGTAAAAGAAACTTACTCTGAATCTTAGATGTTTTTCTTAAAAGAAGTTGATAAAGTAGCTTGCATGGCTGAAAAATTAGAACAAAATAATGGGTATTGTGATTGCATTTGCACTGATTATATGAACTGTCTCAATACAGATACAGTTGTTTGCCCTCATCCCAGCTGAAACGCCTCCCTGTGCCTCTTCTGGCATCTCCGAACTGTTTAGTGGTCACCTGGGTGACAAACCGGCCGAGCCACCTGCGTTTTGTCCGTGATGAACTGTATCCACACTGGGGGGTAGAAGTTGTGGCCGAATGGTTCTGGGTCAAGGTAGTGAACTAAAAAAACCTCTCAAGCATGGAAATCTTCCCTAATTGATCAGTCCAAATGCTTTAAAGGCTTGCTCTCTCCCTGTAGGTCACCACATCAGGGCAGTTTGTGTTTCCACTAGATTCGCCACACAAGAAGCCTTATGAAATGCTGGTGCTGGGCCGATATCGCCCTTCTGTCGATCTCTCTACAAGGTTTGTCCTCTCTTAGTGGGAAAACCTTTCAGTGTGATATATCTGAATTATATTCACGCTGTTGTTTTACCACTTTCAGCCCTTCAGAGACGTCAGAGGTTCCTGTGGAGGATCAGCGGTTGATTGTCAGCGTCCCGTCAGCTCTGCACTCCCAGAAGCCCTCGCTGTCAGGTGAATATCTGAGCACGGTGTTCTACTTTGCCCCACCAGAGGGCAATGCTGCAACATCGCTGATTGTTATCTCCTACAGCTTGAGTGATGAGCTCTAAATGCTATGACAGCCAGCTATCACAGGCGTCAAAGCAGTGGCTCTGAGTCCGAGTCATTTCTTTAGGATTACATGTATGAAATTTCAAATGCTGACGACAGCAGTTTCTACATGCAAAATTACGGCCACGCTGTGCTTTTGAATGAGCAGAGCACAAACTAAGGTAATTATGGGTTTATTATGTTATTTCAATGAGACACAGCACATTCTTATGCGTAACTTGCTTTTCCACTGCAGAAACTTTTTTAATGGTGCTGCAGACATCCATATTGGAGGAGAGAGACCTGGTTAAAAACAACATGCAGCGTCTCCATTTTTTATTCATCATAACTGCACTTGACAGGTTTGGCTTGTCAGAGTGAGAACTTTTGCCGCTCAGATGTCAAATTTGCCCCGTTGGCTCTGATTGTGGTTTAGCAAGCCTCGACTCCAACATGCACTCTGCTGCTTAGAATCGATGTAAGACCTTGACAATGAATATGCAGGGACTATGAATAAGAGAGGCTTGACGTCATTTCACTCCCTCTCGGGGGAACGCGATTTGTTGTGCAGTATGGAGAGCAAAACACGGCCAGTGTTTGCCGGTGCCCTTTCAGCAGCACAGAAAAGCCTGGATCTCGTGGAAGTAACTGGATAATGTTAGAATAGTTTTATTGAAATCATAATGATGCTATTGTGGAGTTGTGATACCAAAGAAATTAAGCAGATTAGGATACAGATCGTGCTTAGTCTGCACATATGATTCTTTGTTTCTGGCAAAACCTCTCAGCAGTTTTAATCAGAACTGGTTTATTTATTCCTGTTACTTGTGGAGTTTATTTTTATAGTTAGTATTGCATTCATGATTGTATTTATTTAGGTGTTCTTGGCTATACAATATGCAGATACTCAGCTGCACTAACAAAGACAAAATGATGGAAAATGTCTTTATCTGTGCTACGTTTTCGTTGTATTTTACACACAGTTGCGCTACTAAATCTCCACAGTGTTACAACTCGAGTTACTATGCCTGTTTTATTATTCTGCAAGAGGTGAGAAAGCTCCGTTGGCAGGAGGTGTGTCTCAGATCTCTCAGAGTAATAATTCTAAATTGTAGTGAAATATTAAAAGGGTTCTTGCAGAGATGCCAACAAAAGCACAAGAGCTTATTTATTTAACTATTTGAGGTGATAATTTCACACCTTGAGGCTTGAAGGATGAATTTTTCTTTTGTTCACTCCAGCAGTAGATTATGCAACTGCCAGAAATTCCAAATGTGTCCCGAGACCTTTGGTGTTATTTAACCTGAAGTTTCTTTCTCTCGTCTCAAGCTGTCATCCCTGCTTTTGTTTTTTTGTTTTTTTTTTTTTTTTTTTGTATTGAGCGTGGTGTCAGGTCTGCTCGAGCCAGTGGGCAGCCTCATCGGTGTGAAGCCACAGCCCTCGAGTCGACAGCATTGAGAAACTCTGACCCATTTCTCTTCCCCTCTCAGATGGGGCTCATGTCACTGACATCGTTGGTTGCTATGGAGAGATAAGGGACACCGTTGCTCCATTACAGATACAAAACATCCTTGCCAGATGGTCAAACTGCAGAGAAAAAAAAGTGTTTGCACCTCTCTGAAAGACAAGACGTGTGTTCTTTATTAATTAGGGCCCCCCTGCAACTTTAGAACTTGTGAGAGTCTCCTCCCAAAGTGGGATTATAATTAGTGTCATCTCAGGAAGAGGCACATTGCTCAGATTTGTGTGGGTCACATTATTGTTAAATAAAGAATGCATCTGAACAGGGCGACCTTTTTTATTTCTTTAAACCTCTACAAAACTGTGACAGTAAGTAAGTCACATAGTTCTGCCTCTAAGCCGTTCTTAGCATGGATCTGTGGTCAGATTTGGGATCTTGTGAGGAGGATGTAACTGGTGCAGAGGATCGGTGCTAAAATTGAAACCGTGCGCTTGTATGTTTTTCCCAGAAATATATATATAATAATGGAGCTTCTGTGATTTTTTAAACATGAATTATTTTTTGCCCCTTGGGGGGTTGCTCGAAAAGCTGTAAACACATCATAACTAATAATCACCACATGCTGTATATGCAGCAGACATGTTAGCCAGTAGCTGCCTACATATCTAGGAGATACTGAACTGCATTAATGTTTTATTTGGAGTCGTGTTTTAGTCAAATATTTTCTTCTCTTTTGCTCTGCTTCGAGGGAAATTAATGTCTCTTCAGATGCTAAAACCTCTAAGTTTACAGGATAGTCGGCAACTTTGTCCGTGCTGTCTGGTGTTGAGCAAGTAGTGTGCAGTAGAAATGATGAGTGTGATGGAAGTGAACCAAAACAATAATGTTTTAGCCATAAAACCAAAGTAACGAGTTAATTTGGATGTGAAAATGGGTGATAATTCTCTGTGTATTGAATGTATGTGGCTCCTTGTACATTAAACATAATTATTTCAACATTTACCACTAAAATAAATAAATTAGTAAAGCTTCAAAGAATAATTATACCCAAATTGATAATATTGCTGATGTTTTCTGCTACATAATGTGCAGCACAGTTATGCACAATGCACTACTTTGCATACATCGCAGAAGTCCATGCAAGTTTTGTGAGAGAGATGTTCAATGCAAGGATGAGAAAAATTTCAACTGTACCTTGAGAGGAAGCATTAATTTTAAAAAGAGCAGACTAAAAAGCTCTTGAAATCCCTCTCTGGACTTGGATTAAACCCCAACAGGCTCATCTCTGTGTGTCAAAGTTACATTAGTAGGAGATTTTTTTCATCTTTAAAATTACTCTGATGTAACTGGACATTTTTACTTCCTTTAATATCTGTAGATCTGTGAAGTCCCTGCTTCTCTCTCCACCATCCACTCCTCACTCGCTGCAGCTCGAGCACTCCAGCTCACCCATGACTGCGCTCAAACTCGACAAATCTACTCTGCGCCACACAGTGACAAGCTGTACTATAAAGCAGGAGTACATGTTTAAATTGGAAACCCATTCTGAAGAGAAATAATGCTAGAGAATGTTCCATAATGCAAGTTGAAAGGATTGGTTTGTGATGTATGAAACCCCTGGAAGTCTGAATCTCTGTTTTTGAGACTGTCATCAGTACGCTGCAGTTTCAAGGAGGAAGTACTCAGCCTTGGTTTTAACTTCTTATTTTGCTCATGATGTGTCCCAGTATATAAAAACCAGCACATGAAATGCTTCCTAGGTCAAAAACTTAATTTTCACCAGACTGGGTCTTTAACTACCTTTAAAAGTTAACATCAATCATCATCAACAAAGAAACCTCCACTGCCTCTGGGACTGTGCTTATTTAACTAGGAATAACATAATGGAGTATAATAATATATAATATAAAATATAAATAGATAAAATAATACCTGCAAACAGATTTTTTTAGGTATATAAAGCTGTGTGGCATCAGTGCATTAGTGTAAACTTAGCGGGGTGATACTACGTCCATTAGTAGACGTGAAAATGAAAATATATGTGGTTCCAAAACCAAACCCCGAGGGACTCCACATGTGCGCTGAGAATTAAAGTTATTTATTGTTCTGGCTGAAAACTTTCAGTTGCAAAGATTTGCTTGAACTAAAATTTAAATAATCTTCTATGGTGATAACAATTAACTACACAATCTAGTGAGCAGTGTTTCAAGGAAGTATATAATAGAGACAAATGAAATTAGCTTCTGCACTGTAATTGAACCAATGAAGCGTAATTAGTTTGCTTTATTTGGTTAATCCTGGAGAGAGAATGAGGAGCCTGCAAAGCAGAGTGTCTAAGAATAAATGTGTGACTTGTCCAGAGAGTAGTTAAGTAACACCTTCTTTTGCCTCTGGATTTTCTTGGCACAAGTTTGATACACCATTCCATTTCAAAGTTAAGAAGACAATTAGACCTTTTATTCTCCATTCAACTTTGAGAGCTGAGTCACCAGTTGGGGCTGAATTAGTCGGAAGAGCTGCATGTTTGGCCTTTCCACACTATGACTCTGTCTCTGACGTGCATAGGAGGAAAAAACGGGAGGCAGGACAGCACATTGTGCAGGTTGGATCGGTTTGGGGATCAGGCTTTTGAGCTCATTAACTCCCTGAGTGTTGGCTGAGGCAAGTGTCAGGGTGGTTTGAGGCATGCACAAGAACAGACAGAGTAGCACTGGGGCAGAGGAAAGTGAAACGGATCTGTCAGGTGTGCCTCTCCTGAAATATCATTACTTACAGAGCCAAGGTCACTGCCAGTCTCTACACAGAAAAATCTCTGCTGTGGTGTGAAGGAGCTGGGCAGCTGCCAGTGCTGTCCTCTGCCTATTGCAGGGTAACAAGCAAAGAGCTCATCTAGAAGACATGGATGCAGTGCGGTAATCTTACAGCCTCTCTTTCATTATATTAAAATGCCTTCTTTATTTTTATCTAGTCACACATAATGACGCATAGCTGAGTGACATGTAAGTGCTAATTAGGAATAAAACATAATTAAGTGAAAAAAAAACTTCAGAATGTCCAATTAAATCTGTCTGAATGTGTTTAAGGCTACAAAGTTTAGGGCTTCTCAATTTATTTGTAGTGAATTAATTGGCAATGTGTTAAGGACCACTAAAGCATCAGCTTAAGTGTTGACATTGGTCCCAGGGCTGCAGTGAACAGAATGTGCTTCATCACAGTGTTTGCTGTTTGGTCCTCAGAAGGACTGAATGTCTGAGAGTTTTGAAGACAAACTAGTAAACACTGAAGTTTCTGCTTTTTTTATGCACATGCTTTGGCAGTCTTATGAAAAGACACACCTGATTTTGTCATCCTGACTATCAGCCACTTTACGTATCCTCATATGAAGTCCTTCAGCTGTCAGATCAGGCTGCCAACAGACGGAACTGGTGGGGAACATAATGTCGTGGATGCTTTTAGACCACAAAGCCCATCTCACAACTTAAACATTGTCCCCACAGACCACAGCCTTCCCCATGACAGGTCCACAGATGCAGTGGTCACAGACTAGCATGCCTCGGGACACCAGCCAGGCAGCCGACAGAGGGCAAAGGGGGCTTCCTTTATCAAAGGATATGAAAGGCTGTTTACAAGCCAGAAGGGGAACACGCTTAGAGAATGTTCTTGGTGCTGAACTCTGCATTTTTGTTGTTTTTCATGGCAGTTTGCGTCTAATGCATTTAAGTGAAACTATTGAACATCCTTGCTGTTTCATTGTTTGGCACTTGTTTCATATCACAGGTCAGAAGCATAATAAAATCCCTCCAAGACGCAGCAGTTGTTGCATCCTGCCACACCACAAAAACTGTACAGGATTGGCTTAGAAAACACCACAAACAGCCCTAACCTCCAAACTATCCCTGATCTCAGTACTACTGAGCATCCCTGGCATGCAACGCCACAAAGCAGATCCATAGAGGCTCAACCCCACAACTAACCAAAACATCCTACCAACATACTGGTTTAAAACACTACAGATGATGTAGACAGGTTTTTCTAGGCAGGACCAGTTGCTTATTGGGTCTCTAGGTGAATAAAATGTTGCTATGTGTAGTTTTCAGGTTACAGTTGAGATTTTAAGTCAACAAGCTCTGTAGTGTGTTAAACCAGTCATGATCACCCTCTTCCTCATTGCTTTCTTCTCACAGAGGTGTTGAAGCCATATGTTGGAGCTGAAGCCAAGTGCTTGGAGCTGTTTGCCCGAAGTCTTCAACCCGGATGGACCAGCTGGGGCAACGAAGTGCTCAAATTTCAGCACACGAGCTATTTTACTTTGACACCTGCAGATGATGGAGTGGACGTTTCCAAAGATGAGACCACAGAGGCAAATGTCCAGCTGACCTGAGAAGATCTAAAAATCATTGTCCTTCCACTGTGAACCACTCACTGACCTTCGACACCTGCCACATCAGTATTTTACTTAGCTTTTAATAAAGATTCAATGCCAAAATCTTTCTCCACCAGTTTCTTTTGATCTACACTCTTCATGCATGTGGGACCTTTGATTTCTTTTGCCTGGTCCGGGCTCATATTTAAGGTAGTGAAACACAAGTCTGATGATGCAGTTGGTGAGATGAAAGTGCATTTCTGTGCAGCTGTTTTGAACCCAGCTTCCCACGGTGCAATCAGATAAACAACTCTGAAGGGTTTTTTTTGTATTTGCCTTTTGAGTAATCTTTGACGTGTTAAGGATGATCAAAGTGTTTCTATTTTTACTCAGTTTATGCTCTTTTGAGCTGAATATCAAAATGTTCCCCAACTCTAATGAAAAAACACTTTGAATCCGTATTGGTTTGCTTGTTCTTTAAGAAGTTTCGCTTAAAGGTTGTTCACTCGAACAACACACTGATGTAACCTCCCCTCTGCCTTTGTACTGTCAAGGATGCCCAGCTCTATCCTTGAATAATATGTCCCTGAATTTTCCTTGTTTCCTCTGAAAGATGAACTCTTCCTGTGTCATGCTTGTAAGCTGCCTCTTCCTGTTGGGCAGGGCGTCTCTAATGAGTCTGCTGGTGTTGTGTGGATGAGCAGCGCTGCCTCCGAGGCAGATGAGGATGAGTTACAGCCACTGCAGCAGCGTACACATCACAGCTAATGAAGCCAGAGTGTGACTCCAGAAGGATCACTTACAAGTTACCTTGTCATGTTCTCTGTCTCCCTTTAAAGGATGATTTCAGTGTTTTTGAATGGGGAAAATATTTTTTTGTGTAGATGATTAATATGGAAATAAATGTTTGGAATTGATCCAATATTGAGCAAGGACATTATAACCGACAACTACGAAATGACTCCAGTGCAATCATATAGGACATTTGTACACACTGTTGGATTATTGAGGGACTGTTTTTGCAGTTAAACATACTTATGCATTTTCTTCATCAACATCTGAATGCACGCATGTTCCCGTGGTAACATGATGCGTAGAGTTTGACTACTGCAACTGCACAGCTTTGTTCAGTGGGATTAGAAACGCATGGCTCAACAGGTTTTCCAATCCAACGTATTTCCTCAGCTGAGAATCTGTAAATCTTACAGAGAAAATGGTCAGGAAAGGATTTGAAGGGTGCTACTTCCTCAAGCCGATTTACATCCAAAACACTCACCAGAATCTCAACTGGAGTACATTACCATTGTGATCTAGCCGGTTAAAAGAGCCACCTTAATGGCATTAAAATCTCTGGATTTAGCCTCAATGTAGTTCTTTAACACATTAATCTTACTTTTTAGTACAGCCCTCACATCTCTGGTTTCAAACAGCATATTCTTTAGGAGAAAGTGCTTCAGTGTGAGAGATCTAAAACAGACACAACTGGACTCAATCACTTTTGCTGTAGCTTTTGGATAAATAAATATCATTTCACCTTAGGATTTCTTTTCCTGTTTGTGTGTCTCTAGTTATCCCGGTCAAAATGATCAATGCACAATATCCTCTGCAAGGATTAATGTACAAGCAGGAGTGTTTTCATCCATTTGTAGCCACAACTTCAGCATTTTCCTGTTCCCCAAGCGTAGTCTTTGAAAGCTTTCTGAAGTGTGGTCCATCATTTTGTTGCCACAATTTGGAAATGCACAGATACGAACGTTGCAACCTCTAAATCTAACTGTGGCCCAAACCAACCCAGAACACACAAGATGCCACAAAGCTGCTGGTTCCTCGAAGCAAGTTTAATCACCCAAGAAACTCTTACAACACTCCAAAAAACTTAACGAAAGAGATAGTAGCCTCAGCCAAAATATACAAAAGCAGCAGAAGGTCATGAACTATGCTACACATCAGACTGTTGGATTCTGGCCTCATCTCTTTCTGTATACTCAGACCTGCTTCCCCACCCAATCAGTGCTAAAATTAAACGGGGGGAGAGAACAAATGTTCGTAGTAACTGTTCAAATAAAAATGCTTAATCTTTTAAATACCATCAGCTGCATCCTGTGTACTCAGACTCTGTAATGCTGCTCCACTTTACCCCACACAACTCCATCTGACTCTCACTTTTACTGTACACTGTTGTCTTCCTGCAACAACTCCTCCTCCTGAGATCTCAGAGCGAGACTTCGCTTTGACTTCTGTAACATGTTAGACACGTCTATCTCTGCAGGAATCCTGCTCTCAGATGTTTAGAATAACAATCTGAGCTCCTCAGTGGCAAAAACAAGCAGTTTTACTTCGACGCAGACAGCAGCCCCATGAGATTGCGTTGCAGCTGTTTTACGTTCTTGCTCAATATTGGACCGATTCCAAACATTTTTGTCCCCATTAATCATTTACATGCAAAAAAAGAGAGAAAATAGGGCCTAGGTTTAAGAAACAACAAAGTTGTCCTTCAATACACACATCAACACATTAGCCTACTGTTTCTCTGCATCTGCAGTGACGTAAATTGTGATGAAAACCAAAGAAATACTTGCAAGAAATGAAAGAAATCAAGTTGTGAAATGGATTTGCTGCAATTAAACTATGATCAGTCCTGCAAAAATGTTGAAGGTCCACTTAATTCGAAGCTTTTCCTCTGTTTGTCGATTCCATTAGCATTTCTGGGTGTGTTTTGGAACCTTGGGATGGTCATAAAAGCTGAAATGCAATAAAAGCTACTTTCTGCTACCAAAAAACTCCTCCACAAAACCAACTTGATTAGTTCCCAGAGCTTTCCAGGACATCTGGTGGCCTTCACCAGCAGATGAAATTAATTCAGGTGTGGTGAAGATGGTGCAGATGTTACAATTTACAGATTTGAGAAAATATATAATTTTAGCTATGTGACAACAAGCAGAATTAAAGAGAGGAGGTCATAACTCCTCCCTCTGTTCAAAGATGTAAATTTTCTAGAAAACACAACAAAAAAAACCACTGTGTGTCTTTAAGGTCTTACACGAAACATTCCCAGCTTCAAAAAAGATGTGTTTAAAAGTTGCATTGTCAAGATCTGCACACGATGTCCTCTTTTCTCCACTATATTTCACCACTTTTGATAGTCGTTTCCAGGTTTCTAGCAAGCATCTGGTTGTTTCTTCACACTTGACTTGTTTCTTCACATTTTCTTGATGGGGTTTAAGTCAGGACTTTTAGGAAGGCCAGTCTAATGCCTTAATTCTAGCCTTGATTTGTGCATTTCTTTACCACTTTTGGTGTATGTTTGGGGTCATTGTTTTGTTGGAATACCCATCTACATCCAAGACACAAACTTCTGGCTGATGATTTTAGGTTTTCCAGAAGAATGTGAAGGTAATCCTCCTTCTCCATTATTCAGTTTACTTTGCATAAAGAATCAGATTCACTGGCAGCGAAACAGGCCCAGAACATGATACTGTCACCTCCATGTAGGTTTGGTGTTCTTGGGGTTGAAAGCCTCACCTTCTCTCCACCAAACATATTTTTAGTCATGGTGGCCAGGTGTTTGCATAATCATCAATGGCTCAAAGTGATATATCTGACTTCTTCGAGTCAATAATTTGCTTTTCACATCTTTGCTGAGCTCCTCCAACTTTCCCACTGTAGTGTTTGTGGTTAAGTGTAATGTCTGTATCCAAGTGGCCCTGTTTAAACTGGCTCAGAGGAATCACCAGCTGTAATCAATCATAATCAATCCTGAGAAGTTAAGAGGCCATGCTGCTAAGAAAGTTTTAACACCAAAACTGATTAAGTTTTATGTATATTTTTTGACCCAGCAGATTTGGTCATAATTCCAGAAGATAGCTTTTTTTGTGTGTCAGAGAAGCAATGTGTTTCATTCCAGAAAGTTCTGAGTTATAGAAGAATGTAGAAATGGAAAATGGCTGGCTGTTACACTTACTTAAGTGTAAAATACATTTTATACAATACAATTTTATGTTTACAAAATGAACGTGAATAAATCCTGCAGGATTTGCTTGAAACTGAACTGCTTAGCTTTTACTTTATTTAACCATGTCGAAATAACAGGAGACTATCAAGTACTCCGGCGCTTCCGGGAAAATTATGGCCGATATCGCGAGAACACGTGACGGGATCATCACGCGAGAAGGGAGTACCTGCAGGAAGTAACGCGGAATTTGTCCGGTCAGCGTGCTCGTGGACAGGTAAGAATCCTTTATCTGCCTTTAAAATGGATCAAAATACAAACGAATAATATGCATGAACGTGCCATCATCTTAAGCGACACTGTCCCACGATAGTTTTGTTGTTCGACCAAATGTAATGTTTAATTCGGTCAAAAACACCGTCCGCCATTGCCGCCGCATGGCTGTGACGTTACCGACGGTTACCGACGGTTGCGCTGTCGTGTCGGCGACGACACGCTCGTAAATAAAGGGTTATTTAATTTATTTGGCTTCATGCTGTCCGCTCCGCTGCCAACATAGACACAATACACACCGGTCTTTCCTCGTCTCCCACCGTAGTCACAGTGAAGCCCGCCACTGTTAAATGTAGAGGAAAACACTGTGAAGGAGGGATGAGGTGGGGATAAAATTGATGAACAGAGGAAGTTGTCAAGATTATTGTTCAGAAATTTCACTAGCAGTCTCTATAAATCCAGAGTTTAGTCATCAGTATTTGCTTGGTAAACATATTACTTTAAATTGATAGGATGAGATGGATTCATTATTTTCCTGTATTTATTTTAAGGGTAATTAAAGTGTTACAGGCCTTGACATAAATGAGTGTAAAAAAAATAGTTTTTTGGTAAAAGAAACAAATACAATTAAAGGCTCAATTATATACAACAAGCAGATTAATTTGATAATGATAATGTTTTACATTCACTGATATTAATTCATTTGTCTGTTCTATTTATCACAGTCATTGGTTACTGCCAAGGTGTTCTACTTTGCTGTCCGTCTGCAAGTGTTCTGTCCAGCTGCACCTGTCTGAAGTCTAACTGCATCAGTGACTACAGGTTAAAGGCATCTTCTGGGATGTTTCATTTTATTGCTTTTTGGGATTCCAGCTAAACCAGATTTCCCTAGTTCCCTAGTTTTTTGTGTCTTGCTGCAGCAAGTATAGTTTGCTCTGGATGTGGAGGTGTAAGGAATGCAGTGTATCTTTATCTAGTAGATACAAGCTACTAATACATATTAGACTACAGCACTGTCATAGGCACCGCTACCCATGCCTACACACCGACTGCCCATGTACTTTGAAGACATGGAATGCTTTGTACATTCATTTAAGTAGAGTCCATCCCAAAGAAAATACTCAGGAGTTATTGGAACTGTCGACATTCAGTTGTCATTTGTGTGCTTGTTGTGATCTTTCCACAGAGAGAGATTATTTTACACACATTGGCCTCATCTGAAGAGTAATGAAACTGTTGCTTGCATGTTTGAGGGTTGCTGTTTTCAAACAAACATATATGGAACATTTCACTCTCACAAGAACAGAAAACACAACCTACATACATTGAAAGATTTCAAGCCAGGAGTAGTTACAACCACTCAAGTTTCACAAGACTCACCTGATGATCCTGAGGAAGATGCACAAAATCAAGATGACGGTGTTGTTGAAGCAGACGGTGGATGTTCAAGTCATGATGTGAGTGGACATAAGAACTTGCTTAAAGTAATTAAGCAAAATTTTGCTGCTGCATTGCTCAAGTTGGAGCATTTTGCACATGTGCCAGGCAAAAAAAATGATGAATTCTTGGAAGAACTGCACTTCTTGTTAAGTTCTGCTACATTGCCCCTCTCGACTGACATTGTTACCTCTTTTAGGAAATGATCAATAGGGATTCCTTGTGGGTTTTTTGGGTGGCTTTTAAAGACCTTTGAAATGTAATGCTGGTCATAATTTGTTTTGATTGTTTGATATGTGCTAATTTCAGCTGTTTTATAATAAATAATGAATAATGTTTTTTTTAAATTATGAGGATGGATGTAATGAATACCAGTTAGAAATTTTTTAAAATTTGTTTTGTCACAGGCGGATGATGAAAACACCGCGCCAGCCATGGCAGAGACCGTCTATGGCATCTATGTCATTCAACACAGCGGTGCAGAACCCAGTGATGCCCCAGAGGATGTGGGAATCATTCTGGAGGGGGTGACGGTACTCAGTGAGTTGAGGAATGTACCATTTGCACTGTCCATCTTGCTTGCCTTTGTGTATAATCTGAACCTGAGTTACCTCCCAGAGTTAAAATATACATTCGAAGCTCTGCAGAAAATAATCCTAGAGCTTGATGGGAACAGACTGTCTGCAAAAGTTCAGGCCCTTAAGACAGTTCTTTCCCATTGAGAATTTTTGCTCAACTGGGGGAAAACCCTTTTGTTTTCCTTTAAGATGTTCTAAGTTCACTTGCAAAGTATTTTTTTTATCAACACTAAATCTCCTGACATTTTAATGGGCAGTTCCCATTATTTAATGTTGAGTTCTATAAGGGGGGGTGAGAATTCAAATAGTATATTACCCCATGTCCCAAACAGCATCTTCAGTTTAGATCATCAAAGACTTTTGTAATGCTTTTCTTCTGTACCAAGTACTCAGATCCTTTGTAATTGTGATTTAAAACACAAAGCGGTTCTCAACTGGGTTCCAAATTTTTCTGTACTCTTTAAGTAAGTTTTTGTGTTTTATTTATTTATTTATTTATTTTAAATTCATTTTGTTCAGTTTAGATTTTTGGTCACTTTCTAAGATAAGATAAGATTTATTTTGGTCAGTTGTGGTAATTTCAGTATGTGGCAAAAAAAAAAAAACTAAACTGACCAAAATTAAATAAAAAATAAAAGTAAGACAGTAATGAAAATACAATTAAAATATTTAATATAATTATTAAAATACATGTTAAAAAAATATGAATAAAAACAGACCAAGATTAAAGGACATTTATCTTATATCAATGTTTGTAAAAACATTAAAAACAATGTGGACCTGTTACATATTTTAAGCACTTAATATATATATATTTTTTTAACCACACACTTTCCGATCCACCAGTTGAGGACCACAAATTTAGAGGGAACAGTGCTGAATATTTGTTTTCAGAAGTGATACATTTCATTTGCTGTTTGAGTGTAAAATATTGTTTTACTTATTGTTATTAATATTGTTATTGTTTTTTTTAATTTAGTTTGTATTACAAGCAGTACTAGCAGTTTGTAACTGCATGTAGGACTTCTATTCAGTTAATTAAAAATGAGCAACTGTACTGCCTTTACAATTTAAATACAGTTTATGACAGCATCTCTTTGTCCTGTGTTATGTTTACACCTTTTAGACCAAGTAGACTGTAGACATTGTTGAAAGATAACCTTTTTGAGTAAAACTCAAATGTAATACTTAAAATTGCCTTAATTAAATCATGGAAAGAATTTCCACATGATTAAACAGCTCTCTTTCAGCATTAAGCAATTTTGTTGGGCCAACTTGATCCACTCGGGTTGAAGTACCCTAGTTCAAAATAGTTGGATCAACCCAATTCAAAGGCATGAACCCATACTAAGTAAATTAAGTTGGATCCAAACCTTGCGAACAAGTTAAATGGACCCTAATAAATGAAGTTAAACTAACCTCAGTGCCTTAAGTTGGAACAAAAGAATTGGTTATAGTTTAAAGTAAGCCATTTAATCGTGTGGAAATTCTTTCCATGTTTTTTTTTTAAAGTTCATCCAAAGAATCCATTTTTTGAGTGCACACAATGATGTATTGCTTTTGTGTGTGATGTTCTCAAGAAATGACTTCTTACAAAAGTGCTATGACAACATCTATCTAATGATGTGTCCTTCTGTACAGTTGATTTGCTTTCATTTAACTAATTAAAGTTAAATGATAGGAGTCACATGTCAAGATAAATTGTGTCTTGTGTGATTGCAATGAAAAGGTGCTCAATAGCCAATCAGGACTCAAGGATTTCTTCTTTTTGTCCGTGTTCCCTCGGAAAAAAAACAACAGACAAAGAAAAGATCCTTGAATTTTTCTCTGTCAGTCCCTTTATGAAACCACCGTAAATGACTACATTCAGCCATGTTATACATTCAAAGCTGCCTGCGTGACGCACTTTGTTTTGTCCGTTTGCTTTTCATTGACGTTTTTTCTCCTTGAAATCTATTTTTATCGTCCTTCAAGGCTCCCAAACTTTGTCAACCCTCCATCTATTCTAGATTTCTTATAATCTCATTTTTAAGTCGTCAACAGGCTGTGAACAAGAATGTATTGCTGCTTTTCTCTTTTGGGTGTAATATTCGCCTAGTTAAAGTACAAAAATATGCAGTGAAATAAAAGACTGAAAAGGTAAGTGCCCACCTGAAATCTTCCTCATCACACACTCACTGTCCAAAATATCTGCTGCCTTCCTCCCTCTTTGTTCCCCTTTATCATCGCTGGCTTTTTTTGTTTCATTTCAAACTACGCAATCGGTCTTTAAAAGCCCACAACGTGCTGCAGAATGAAGTCACCACGATCATCATCCCTCTTACAGGCGCCAGTGAAAGGAGGGCGTCCTGTCAAAGTCAAGATGAAGCACCAGTCAAAGACCTCGTCACCTCATTCTTCCTCCAGCTTCCCCTGTTCCTCCTTTAGAGCCACAGCAAATGAGTCGCCTCTTTGTTCTATCAGAATAATCCCTGTTTCGCTGTCCTGTTTGACTTCACTGTCACCTGAGAGGCTAAAACTCAGGAGCAGCTTCAACTAAAATTACCCATCAGCTGGGCAAACAGAACTGTTGGCTGTGGGTAGAGGAGATGGAGGACCAAAACGTGCATCAGACACTGTTATATTAGAATTCCAGTAAAATACAGGCAACCAAAGCTGCCAGTATTTTACTATTTTGCTATTTTTACAGTGTTACAATTGTAATTCACTTAAACAGATTTTGTGTCCGACTGTAGAATATGGGGATTACCTTGCAATGCTGTTGCTAGACTTTCCAATGATATGCAGTATTTATATTAAGTTTTCACTGTTGTCAGCATTAACTTTAACTGTAGTTACAAATTACATTTTCTTCTTTGAAAATGCATAAATACCAATAGGAATTGCAGACATACAACATAAATAACAACTTGTCTTTAATATTTATGATCCAGAATTGAGATCTAACAATTCTAAAAATGTGTATAGTACTAAAATACCTAAAGCAATAAACATGAAAGGTTAAGGCAATTTACATGTTTATGAACTGAAAATATTAATTGAAAGGCCGATACGTACAGTATGTCAAATTGTTGTATACATAAGCATATAAATAGATCAAAGAAAAGTAATTTAACTTAAGATAAAACAGCACAAATGGACCATTGTGTTTTACGTTAAGTTAAATAATTTTTCATCAGGTCATCAGTGTAAAGTTAGCAATAATATTCTTAGTTGCCTAGATCAAGTCGAGTCTAAACAGTGTGAACTGCTGTGAAATGTTTTGTTCAGTTACATCATCATTTTTTTTACAGCAGTCTATAAAATCATTCTTGTTTTTGGGTCCTAAAAAGCATCAGATTTTACAGTTTTTAACAATATTTTGGAAAACCATTAAACTACTGTCTGACTTTTTTTACTGACTGATTTTTGCATTGCATTTTTACAGTCATTTATAATACTAGAGATACAGAGAGAGCACATTTGATGTTTATTGAATATGCTGTCTGAGTTCTCCTAATCTAACTTGTCCTTATTCTCAGGGCATCAAAAGCAGATGTTTTTTTTTTTTTTAAAGCACTTGCATCTTGAACATCCAAACAAGGTCCGTGTACGGATCTGGTAATTGGATTTTCCGTTCTGAAACGGGTATTGAAAAACAAAAAAGAGTGGTTATTTGATTTTCGTTTTAAAATACAAAAATTAAAATTGAAATACAAGGCGTTTTTCCATTTTCATGATCAAAAAGGGATATACGATTTTTAAAAAATGCTTTGATTTTCGTTTTATATTTAGAATAACAAGAAAGTAAAATCAGTAAGAGACAGAAACGAAAAAAGGTCCGTTTTTTCATTTTCGAGACCGGAAGTGGTCATCAGCAAGTGTGGCGCTAAACAGAGTAAGGTGCATAGACTGTATATACATTTTTTTTCGTTAGTTTCCATGGTCAAAATGAGAGATCAGGTGGCCGATCTTAAAATAAATCAATACTGAATTTTTTATAGAGCATTAAAGTTTTGCAAAGTCAGGGGGCGGGACTACTTGATTGACAGTCCGGTCTGGAATGATTGACAGGTCCTATGGAGGAGGCAGCAGAGACTGCTCTCCTCGTTTGGATTAATTCTGATATAATAACTGTTGGTTTATTTATCGGTGCAGCAGCAGAACATTTTCCACAGACAGTTTTCCTGCCCGTTGGCTTGTTTTAACCAGTTTTCTACCTTCGGCTGATTCTACCAGCAGACACTGAAAGGACTCTGATAGTTTGGTAAGTAAATGTTTATTTTCGTATCGGTGCCGCTTTTAATGCACTTTATATGCAGCGTTAGTGTCAGATATAATGTGTGCCATGCACTCCAGATGTTGGTGGAGTTTGTTTCAGTGTGTGTTGACCAGAGAAGAAAGTTAGCATAGTAAATATTAGCTTTAATGTTAGCGATGCTAACTGATTAAAGCTAACGTAGCATCAAGCTAATGTGTTGAGTTTCATGTAAACAGTTGAAGTGTGTTGTGTTCCTGTAATGTGGTTCATTAAGTTCATAAAACTGTGGCTGGTTGACATTAATTTAACGTTCTGGAAACTTAAATGTGATTAAAACAGTAACGTTAATGTTCTAGTTGTCAGTAATCAGCTTTAATTTTACACTAAAACAGACTGATAGTTTTAAATGACATCAGTTTCATTAATTTGTTGAAAATTGTCTCATTTGTTGTGATTTTGCTGCTGATTTATTAAAAGCAGATGATCCGTGTTGAAGATACGTTTAGTTCTATTATCAGAAGTACAAGAAGGAAAATGGAAGTTTAGTTCTGCTACATCAAAGATTTCAGGATTAAAATAACTAAATGAGTCTTTATGCCTCAAACTTTATTTTTACAATAAAGGAATAATGAAATAATCACAGATAATAAAAATATAAATAGCAGAGAAAACCTGAGAGAATAATTTCCTGAAAAGTCTGTGAAGGAAAAGCAGCTTTTTTATTCTGAAAGATCAGAATCAGTTCCAACATCTGCATCAGACAGCATCAAGTCAACCAGAAAGAAAAGAAAAAAGAAAATGACTTCTTTCTGATCGCATCTGTTCCGCTGCTCACAGTCTGCTGCTGATCACATTCCTCACATTTACAGTCCACTTTTAAAAGTTCAGCAGACAGGTGCTCTGCTTTGGAGTGTGACGATGTCATTGGTGATGTGGAGAGTGAAGTTTCCGTTTCACCCACAGCGTGCTTTAGGGCAGCCGGGTCGGACTTGATGTTTGAAATACTGACCGACAGCTCAGATTTAACTGTCTGTAGTTCTGTTTTGACTTTCACTCAAAACCGCCAGGAGCTGGGTCTTTAAAATAACCGCCGTCTCGTTACAGAGTGAAAGTAGCAGTTCCTCCTTAAGGTCAGAGATTGCAGCATCTGAGGGCCTCTTCAAAAGAAGACGTAGTTGATGAAGGCGTTCTGGAGCAGGACCAGAAAGACCACGACCAAGCAGCCTTGAGATCTTATGCAGCGTCTCCCTCAGGTGGGTGTCAACAGTGTTCACGGTCAGCTCTGTGGTAATCCTGTCAAAAAACAAAACAGAAAAAAATCTAGATTATAAATCAACATGTAACCAAAGCACTCTGTGTATAACACCATAGTATAGGATGTAGTTCAGAAAATGTCAAAGTATAGTATACTTTTCAAGAATAACATAGTATGGCCTGTAGTTTATAGTATAGCATGTCGACAAAAAAACCCAACTGATTATTATGTGGTTCAAAAAGTGCAAAATGATAGGATGTTGCCTAAAATTGTCATGTATGATATGTGGTTCAAAAAATGTCATCGTGCAGTATATTGTCAAAATAGTATGTTTTTCAAGAAAACATCAGAGTATAATATTTCGTCTAAAAAATGCCATAGAATAATATTTCATTGCAAAAGTAAAAGTACAGTAATTTTTAAAACCGTTCAAATTCTTATAATATGTTGCTAAAACAGCAAAACAAACAAAAAAAACTAAAACAAAAAAAAGTCATAGTAATATGTCAATTAAAAAAGCCTATAGTATAGTGTGTCGCCCAACAAACGTCATAGCATAGCATGTTGCTCTAAAAACATCATAGTATAACATGTCGCTCTAAAAACGTCATAGTATAGCCTTTGGTCCACAAAACCTTGTTTTGTCCTGGCTGTCTGAAGTAGGTGAGGAGCAACACCAAAACAGTCCAAACGTTGGTTTCCAGAGGGTTAGACGAGAATTTATTTGAAAGAGGAAGTTTACAACAACACAACATGTGAGGGGCTTAAAAGCAAATGGGTGTTAGTAAAATAAAAATAAATAAACAGAACTAAAAGTGAACTTCACGTTGACATTGATGGGCATTCCAACCAGGAACAAAGTAAAAGATAATCAATACGGAAAAAAAAACTCTTCCTGTTCACCTCTTAAGACCCAAAAACACACCGCAGTAGCACCCTAAACTAAAACTACCAATGGGTTCCCTGTTTTCCTTTCTGAACAATTCACAGGTCCCTCTCTATCTCCCCACACATCCACCAACCACTGGAACACATCTCCAAAGTTCTGCCGGTCCAGCTCAGCTTCCCCTCAGAAGAAGTGCCGCCACCTGCCAGATGAAGGAGCCTTTTGAGAGGCAGCTGACATCGTGATTGGACTGTACTTTGGTCTGTTCCAATCCAGCTTCAGCTCCAGAGACGGCAGGCGGGACGAGTCAACGGAGGCCGGGTGGACGAAGGCATGCAGCTGAGTACAATCCAGAAAACAACAGAGGAGGAGCGCAAACAGAGTAGCATGGTATGTCTCTTAGAAAATATCATAGTATAGCCTTTGGCGTGAAAAAACACCATAATATACATCGTATATTGTACAAATAGCAAATCAAAGGAAAAAGACATACATTGTAGAATTGTAGTTATTGTGGGCTGACTGATTTACTGATTATCAGTATGTTACTTTTTACTGATTTACGGTAATAAATACATTTAAAAATGGTGCTACTTTGGCCCTGAACCTTTATCTACCTGTGGTCGCTCTGTCTTCTGGAGTGATTTGATTGGTTATACGTCACGAATAAAACTCCTTTAACTTAACATCTGTAAACAAAACAAAAACGTATCAACAAAGTTTTCTGTTAAAGTTTGTGTTCTTCTAAGTTTAACTCCAAGATTTTATAAATACTCTCATTAACTGCAAATGAATATCTACTCCAAATGTCTCACTAATAATCATTATCAGCCTTAAAAACCCACAAAACACCCCTCTACACTCGACCACCCTTAGTACAGTCCGGTTCCCCCTTCTATAAATCTACTTGGAGTCTTCCACTTCCTGTTTGTCAAAGTGGCCTTCTACCTGGACAGGATTTGTTGGAGCTCATGCAACAAACATTTTGGGTAACTGCACTTTAATATGGATGGATGACACTGAATTAGAGTCTGTTTTAATGAGACTGAGTTAAGATGTGTAGCTCTGTCATTAAATAGGAAATTATTTCTCAGAATTCACAGAGAAAAGTCTGAAATGTTTGCTAGGTTAGCATCCCACATGTTCTTTGGCTCAGCTAAAGCGAACTCTCTCCAACTTCTGGATCTCTTGAGTTACTTGTTGTTAAAATATCTTGCTGTAGGTGCTGAAGCTCAGAAAGTCTGAGATGTTTGTTCAAAATAAGCTCATTCTCAAGTCTTATCTGAACTGTCCTCTTTTGTTTAAACTTTCCCTAAACTTAGGAGTTAATGACAGAGCAGCACATCCAGACTCAGTCTCATTTATGTAGAGATTAAGCTTCAATGTCATTCATTGATGTTAAAGTGCAGTTTTTCAAATGTTTGTTGCACATGCTCCCGACCAAACCAGTCCAAGTGGAAGACGATGTGAAGAGAAAGGTCCAGAGGATGAATATCACACGTTTACGTTGGAAATAAATGTCCTTTAATTAGACGTTGTCATGCAAAAGTTGGATTTCCCTTTAATGATGTTCAAATCTTTGAGTGTTTTGTTGATAATGGTTTCTAAATGTTTTTTGACACTCGTCCCCAAAGATTAAAACCTTCTACGGCTCACAAGCTGCAACAATTCACACATTATCAACTATCTTTCTGACTAAACTAAGATAAAAAGTGAAAAACTGCCTGATTTCTGCATCATGAATGTCAGTCTTTTGGTTTTTATGCCAGTAAACTGAATATATTTGGGTTTGACATTTCATAAACCAAAACAAGAAATGAATTACTGGAGAAAACAATCAACAGATTAATGGACAAAGAAAATGTGTTTTCCAACATATATGGCTGAATTACTCCAACATTACAAGAGGCGTACAATTTTAATTCAATTTTATTTATATAACGCCAATTACAGGTCAAATTGTCTCAAGACGCTTTATTTTGAGATTTTTTTGTCATTTAAAATATGACAAAGTAAGAAATTTAAACCTCTTGACTAATCCAATTTATTATTTGATTTTTAAGAGACTACGACAATTAAAATAACTTTCTCCACTAAAACTAATAAACATGAGGTCAAATAGAAGGAAGAGTTTTAAATACTGCAGTCCCACGATGACAAGAATAAAGTTTGTCAACAAAAACTAAATCTGCTGGTGGATTCAATGAAAGTCCTAATAAATGATAATAAAATGTGATACTAAAGGTTTGTGGTGCTAAAAATCTCCAAGTAAAGATATGAAGTTGAACATCTGGATGGAGGTTGATAAAAGTTGATCTCCCTTCATTTCTCTGGAGCGACTCCATGGATTTCATGGATGGTGGTTAAAGACCTGCTCTTCTAGTGGTCTTCCTTCTAGTCGCTGTAAAAAGTCAGTCCATCCTGACCGACTTCAACACCTCTTCATGACAACTTGTTCTGCCTCCGACCTCGGGCTTTACATTATTTCATCATATGGCATGTTTTCACAACATGTTGAAAAATGACATTTTTCGACACAGTATACACAGTATATTCATGATGATTTTTTTTTTTTTTTTTTAAAGAAAACCTTTCTGGAGTGTTTTTCACGGCCTCCTTTACATTATTTCATCATATGGCACGTTTTTACAACATGTTTGAAAAATGGCATTTTTTTTCGACATAGTATAGTAAGGCGTTTTTTTTGCGCCAAAATTCATGATGATTTTTTTTTTCAAATAAAACCTTTCTGGAGTGTTTTTCACGGCCTCCTTTACATTATTTCATCATATGGCACGTTTTTACAACATGTTTGAAAAATGGCATTTTTTTTCGACATAGTATAGTAAGGCGTTTTTTTTGCGCCAAAATTCATGATGATTTTTTTTTCAAAGAAAACCTTTCTGGAGTGTTTTTCACGGCCTCCTTTACATTATTTCATCATATGGCACGTTTTTACAACATGTTTGAAAAATGGCATTTTTTTTCGACATAGTATAGTAAGGCGTTTTTTTTGCGCCAAAATTCATGATGATTTTTTTTTTCAAAGAAAACCTTTCTGGAGTGTTTTTCCACGCCCTCCTTTACATTATTTCATCATATGGCACGTTTTTACAACATGTTTGAAAAATGGCATTTTTTTTCGACATAGTATAGTAAGGCGTTTTTTTTTGCGCCAAAATTCATGATGATTTTTTTTTCAAATAAAACCTTTCTGGAGTGTTTTTCACGGCCTCCTTTACATTATTTCATCATATGGCACGTTTTTACAACATGTTTGAAAAATGGCATTTTTTTTCGACATAGTATAGTAAGGCGTTTTTTTTTGCGCCAAAATTCATGATGATTTTTTTTTCAAATAAAACCTTTCTGGAGTGTTTTTCACGCCTCCTTTACATTATTTCATCATATGGCACGTTTTTACAACATGTTTGAAAAATGGCATTTTTTTTCGACATAGTATAGTAAGGCGTTTTTTTTGCGCCAAAATTCATGATGATTTTTTTTTTCAAATAAAACCTTTCTGGAGTGTTTTTCACGGCCTCCTTTACATTATTTCATCATATGGCACGTTTTTACAACATGTTTGAAAAATGGCATTTTTTTTCGACATAGTATAGTAAGGCGTTTTTTTTGCGCCAAAATTCATGATGATTTTTTTTTCAAATAAAACCTTTCTGGAGTGTTTTTCACGCCTCCTTTACATTATTTCATCATATGGCACGTTTTTACAACATGTTTGAAAAATGGCATTTTTTTTCGACATAGTATAGTAAGGCGTTTTTTTTGCGCCAAAATTCATGATGATTTTTTTTTTCAAATAAAACCTTTCTGGAGTGTTTTTCACGCCCTCCTTTACATTATTTCATCATATGGCACGTTTTTACAACATGTTTGAAAAATGGCATTTTTTTTCGACATAGTATAGTAAGGCGTTTTTTTTGCGCCAAAATTCATGATGATTTTTTTTTCAAATAAAACCTTTCTGGAGTGTTTTTCACGGCCTCCTTTACATTATTTCATCATATGGCACGTTTTTACAACATGTTTGAAAAATGGCATTTTTTTTCGACATAGTATAGTAAGGCGTTTTTTTTGCGCCAAAATTCATGATGATTTTTTTTTCAAATAAAACCTTTCTGGAGTGTTTTTCACGGCCCTCCTTTACATTATTTCATCATATGGCACGTTTTTACAACATGTTTGAAAAATGGCATTTTTTTTCGACATAGTATAGTAAGGCGTTTTTTTTGCGCCAAAATTCATGATGATTTTTTTTTCAAAGAAAACCTTTCTGGAGTGTTTTTCACGCCCTCCTTTACATTATTTCATCATATGGCACGTTTTTACAACATGTTTGAAAAATGGCATTTTTTTTCGACATAGTATAGTAAGGCGTTTTTTTTGCGCCAAAATTCATGATGATTTTTTTTTTCAAATAAAACCTTTCTGGAGTGTTTTTCACGGCCCTCCTTTACATTATTTCATCATATGGCACGTTTTTACAACATGTTTGAAAAATGGCATTTTTTTTCGACATAGTATAGTAAGGCGTTTTTTTTGCGCCAAAATTCATGATGATTTTTTTTTCAAAGAAAACCTTTCTGGAGTGTTTTTCCACGCCCTCCTTTACATTATTTCATCATATGGCACGTTTTTACAACATGTTTGAAAAATGGCATTTTTTTTCGACATAGTATAGTAAGGCGTTTTTTTTGCGCCAAAATTCATGATGATTTTTTTTTCAAATAAAACCTTTCTGGAGTGTTTTTCACGGCCCTCCTTTACATTATTTCATCATATGGCACGTTTTTACAACATGTTTGAAAAATGGCATTTTTTTTCGACATAGTATAGTAAGGCGTTTTTTTTGCGCCAAAATTCATGATGATTTTTTTTTTCAAAGAAAACCTTTCTGGAGTGTTTTTCACGCCCTCCTTTACATTATTTCATCATATGGCACGTTTTTACAACATGTTTGAAAAATGGCATT